>NC_142592.1:70890329-70980925 GCF_965207765.1 Zootoca vivipara | reverse complement strand
AAAAGGGGGGGGGGAGGTGGCGAAGCACACAGAAAGCCAAGGTCTTTTTTCCCTGCCTTTTCAAAGTTAACTCTGCGGCTGACAGTCCGTGCTAGAGTTAGGACGAGTGGGGGTGGGGAGAGCCCTGTTGGCTGCCCAGAAAGCGTTGCTCCGAGGTTGGCCGGCACTCTGGCCGGGAGAAGCCTCGCTCGGAAGGGGTGGGAGAAGGAGCCCAAGGAGGCCTGGCCCTTGCCACCTGTCAGCTCGGAGCCCTGCCAAGGGAGAAGCCCGGCAGGGCTGCCAGCTGGGAGCAGGAAGGCAGGGGGAGGCTTCAAAGGGGTGGGCCGCTTTGGGGGGGGAGCAAGGAGGGCAAGGGGCACCTTATGATGTGGGCTCACAGAGCTTCCTGCCCAGGCACGGGGCCCCAAAGGCCTTCTGTCTGACCCAGAGGAGGACTGTGAGGGAAAGGGCAAGAGGAAGCCCAGGGGTGATGGGGGGGGCACAGGCCATCACAGAGGTGGGAAGATGGATGCAGGGCATGGGGGCAGCCTTACAGGTGCCACTCGTTTTGCTGGAGGGCCGCCTTCCTAGGACAGCCCCTTCCTCGCCGATCCCAATGAATTATGACGTTTCCGAATTGCGCCTTGACCAAGGCGAGCGGTTCGCAATTCCCAAAGCAAAACACGGCGATAAAAATCGCAAAAATGGCACACTGAAATCGCTAGTAATTATTATAATCCGCATTCCTAAAGCAGTAAAACAAACGAGGCCAGGGCAAAACTAGTTGCGCTCCGGATTAACACCCGAAATGTTCAAACAGGCAATTAGCTCAGAGCAGAATCGGCAGGAGCGTGGTTCCTTGGGGGGGGGGTCCCTCTTACGCAATCTGCTCCCCATTCCTGACAAAGCCTGATCCACAGGGAGGGAGGGGGTGGAGAGGAGGGAGCCCCCCAAGGGAATCCCTCCAGACCCAGCTCTAGATTGGGGGAGATGGGGGTGGGCACAAGCACCCCAACCTCTAAGGGCCGCTCAAGGCAAGGTGAAGACAGCATTTTACCCCCTTGCCCCATCCTCTGTGAAGTGGCACATGTTTCCCCTCCTTTCCCCCTTGAAATCATCATTCTCTGCCCAAGAGGGAGGCCTCCCCTCTGCAGGTTCCCTTCCCTCCCTCTATACCTCCGCCGGGTACCTGTATCTTTTAGGCGCCGGGCAAACTCTCTTTTATCCACACGTGTAATATACCTAGAAGCTTATACCCGATGTGTTTATATCTGTTTCATGGCGCTGTTTGGGTTGGGTTTCATATGAAACTTGAAAATGCCCAAACACCCACCTGGCCCTGGAGGCCTGACCTCCAGACAAAAGAGTCAAATGTCTGTTTTGGAAAAGAGTGAGTAGATTGGAGAGGAGGACTATAGAGGGGCTCCCCCCTCCTGTTAAAATTATGTGAGTTTCAGGGCACCCCTGTGCTGGGCTAAATGACCGTCAGGGTCCCTTCCACCTCCCAAATTCTGTGATTCTATCTGGGAGGCCCTCCAGAAGAGGGCAACCAAAATGGTCAAAGGCCTGGAAACAATGCCTTATGAAGAACGGCTTAGGGAGCTGGGTATGTTTAGCCTGGAGAAGAGAAGGTTAAGGGGTGATATGATAGCCATGTTCAAATATATAAAATAATGCCATATAGAGGAGGGTGAAAGGTTGTTTTCTGCTGCTCCAGAGAAGTGGACACGGAGCAACGGATTCAAACTTCAAGAAAGAAGATTCCACCTAAACATTAGGAAGAACTTCCTGACAGTAAGAGCTGTTCGGCAGTGGAATTTGCTGCCAAGGAGTGTGGTGGAGTCTCCTTCTTTGGAGGTCTTTAAGCAGAGGCTTGACAGGCATACGTCAAGAATGCTTTGGTGGTGTTTCCTGCTTGGCAGGGGGTTGGACTGGATGGCCCTTGTGGTCTCTTCCAACTTGTAAGAGTGACAGCTTACGGCCTCCACTGCCAATCCCTATCAACACTGGCAAAGAGGGCAGCCCTTCCGTGACCCACTAGGAAGAAAGCCTTAGTTTGCAACAGAAGCAGGATGGAGACTCCAGCTGAGGCAGCAAAGAGGCAACTTTATCATCGGGTGCCTGCGACGTGGCCAAGCCATTTGCAGCCTCTCCCACTTTGCTCCTGGTCCCCGTGGAAAGGAAGGTCATGCGAGGTCAAGGCCAATGTTCCCAGCAGTTATTGGTCAGTCAGGTGGCCGGGCCATCCCTTGTTGGCCTACGTTTCCGAGCACAATTCAACGGGTTGGTGCTGACCTTTAAAGTAAGGTTACCAGATTTTTTTTCCCAATGAACCCTTTTCAACTTCAATAGGAATGATAGGATTTTGGATGGGGACTGATTTGTAAATCCGGGGACTGTCCCTGGGAAATGGGGATGCCTGGAAACCTTACTTTAAAGCCCAAAATGGCCTCGGTCCTGTATCCCTGAAGGAGCGTCTCCACCCCCATCGTCCGGCCTGGACACTGAGGTCCAGCGCCGAGGGCCTTCTGGCCGTTCCCTCACTGTGAGAAGTGAGGTTACATGGAAATGGGCAGAGGGCCTTCTTGGTGGTGGCTCCCGCCTGTGGAACGCTTTCCCATCAGATGTCAAGGAGATAAGCAACTACCTGACATTTAGAAGACACCTGAAGGCAGCCCTGTATAGGGAAGTTTTTAATGTGTGACATTTTAATGTATTTTTAATCTTTGTTGGAAGCCGCCCTGAGTGGCTGGGGAAACCCAGCCAGATGGGCGGGGTACAAATAATAAATTATTATTATTATTATTATTATTATTATTATTATTATTATTACCTCTAGTGATCCGAAAGGCACTGCCTCTAAGAACGTAAGAAAATTATTGTATTTTAATATGTTGTTGGAAGCCACCCAGATTGGCTGGGGAAATCCAGCCAGATGGGTGGGGTATAAATAAATTATTATTATTATTATTATTATTATTATTATTATTATTATTATTATTATTATTAAAGCCCTGCTAGATCTGGCCCATCGCCCAGGTAGTCCACTGTCCCAAATGGCCATGGGAAGCCCACAAGCACAACTTGAGAACAACAATCTCCCCTCTTGAAGTTTCCAGCAGCTGGTGTTGAAAAGTCTACTACTACTACTACCAATAATAATTTTACTATCTATACCAGGGGTCAGCAAACTTTTTCAGCAGGGGGCCGGTCCACTATCCCTCAGACCTTGTGGGGGGCCGGACTGTATTTTGAAAAAAAAAATATGAACGAATTCCTATGCCCCACAAATAACCCAGAGATGCATTTTAAATAAAAGGACACATTCTGCTCATGTAAAACACTCTGATTCCCGGACCATCCATGGGCTGAATTTAGTAATAATAATAATAATAATAATAATAATAATAATAATAATAATAATAATAATTTATTTGTACCATCCAGCTGGGTTTCCCCAGAAGGCGATTGGGCCGGATCCAGCCCCCGGGCCTTAGTTTGCCTCCCCATGATCTATACCAGTGTTTCCCAACTTTGTGCCTCCAGATGTTTTCGGACTACAATTCCCATCATTCCTGACCACTGGTCTTGCTAGCTAGGGATGATGGGAGTTGTAGTCCAAAAACATCTGGAGGCACAAGGTTGGGAAACACTGATCTATACACTGCCCACTGGGGTATCCGTCTGACCCTGGAGGCAGAGCAGAGCCCTCCTGGCTAGTAGCCACTGATAGCATAGCCCTCCATGAATTTGTCCCACCATGGTGTTTCCTGCTTGGCAGGGGGTTGGACTGGATGGCCCTTGTGGTCTCTTCCAACTCTATGATTCTATGATTCTATGATCTTTCAGAGCCACCGCTGCCTCCCAAGGGAGCGAGTTCCATCCTTCGACTCTGCGCTGTGTGAAGGGGTCCTTCCCTCTGCCTTTCCTGTGTCTTCCAACATCCAGCTTCACGCCCACGAGTTCTAGTGTAGTGCGAAAGGAAGGGCAGCGTCTCTATCCCCTTTCTCCACGCCGGTCGTAACCCTGGGGCAACGTGGCTACAACCCCAAGTTCTCCCTCCTGGTCTGTCACTGCCAGCTCAGGCCCCAGGAAAGGACATGGGAATCATAGAATCCTAGAGTTGGAAGAGACCACAAGGGCCATCCAGTCCAACCCCCTGCCAAGCAGGAAACACCATCAAAGCATTCTTGACATATGCCTGTCAAGCCTCTGCTTAAAGACCTCCAAAGAAGGAGACTCCACCACACTCCTTGGCAGCAAGTTCCACTGTCAAACAGCTCTTACTGTCAGGAAGTTCTTCCTAATGTTTGGGTGGAATCTTCTTTCTTGTAGTTTGAATCCGTTGCTCCGTGTCCACTTCTGTGGAGCAGCAGAAAACAACCTTTCTCCCTCCTCCATATGACATCCTTTCATATATTTGAACATGGCTATCATATCACCCCTTAACCTTCTCTCCTCCAGGCTAAACATACCCAGCTCCCTAAGCCGTTCCTCATAAGGCATTGTTTCCAGGCCTTTGACCATTTTGGTTGCCCTCTTCTGGAGGCCCTCCCAGATAGAATCACAGAATTTGGGAGGTGGAAGGGACCCTGACGGTCATTTAGCCCAGCACAGGGACCCTGACGGTCATTTAGCTCCTCTATATGACATCCTTTTATATACAGTGGTGCCTCGCTAGACAAATTTAATTCGTTCCACGGGTCTTTTCTTATAACGAAAAATTCGTTTAGCGAATCCCATAGGAATGCATTGAAATTTTTTTTGATTTTTTTTTTGGCCATAGGAACGCATTAATTGAATTTCAATGCATTCCTATGGGAAACCGTGATTCGCTAGACGAATTTTTTTCCCCTGCTCGAAAAATCCTTTCATTAAGCGGAAATTTCGTTAAGCAGGGCATTCGTTAAGCGAGGCACCACTGTATTTGAACATGGCTATCATATCACCCCTTAACCTTCTCTTTTCCAGGCTAAACATACCCAGCTCCCTAAGCCGTTCCTCATAAGGCATCGTTTCCAGGCCTTTGACCAAGTTAAGATTCACTCGGTTTGGAGAGGTCCTTATGCCCTCTCGTTGTATTAACAGCTCTGAACAATTTGGCCACCTCCCTTCTCACTCCTAACCCAAGATCAGGTTTGTGCGAGTTAAAAAGCACAGGTTCCCCACACCCTTCCCTTTGGAGAAATGTCCTTTTATTCCTCCTCTCTGCTTCCTAAACAGTTCCTGATCCACAAGAGGACCTCCCCTCTTATTACTCCGGAGCCTCAAGGTCCCTCCTCGGGGCTCTTAAGGTAGAAGAGTCAGCCACAGGCCCCCTGGGGCTCCTTTCCTTTTCCCTTATTGAAGGTGCCTGCGCTCTTGGCCAGCAGGCCACCTTGCTGCAAAGGATTTTCTGGGTTTGGTTGCTGTTATTCACGGAGCAACATCAATAGGCCATTAGAGCACAAGCAAAGAGGGAGAGGCAGATTCCAGCCACCCCAGGAGCTTATAGAAAGGATGTGGGAGCAAAACAGGGAGGAGGGACGGGCGCCGCAGAAAGTACGCCCAGGCGGCCTCATCGCAGCCGAGGGCAGAAATGGGCTTGAAGCAAAGGCAGAGTAATGAGAATGGTGGGTCTGGAGAGGGATCTGAAGGGAGAAGGAGGGGGAGAAAGGTCCTGAGAAAGATCAGTTATGGATGGAGAGAAGGAAGGAAGGAAGGAAGGAAGGAAGGAAGGAAGGAAGGAAGGAAGGAAGGAAGGAAGGAAGGAAGGAAGGAAGGAAGGAAGGAAGGAAGGAAGGGGGAAGCAGTGGTGGCATTGCTGTGGAGAGCCCTGGAAGTCGGTGTGCTTCAGATGCAGACGAATTTCTCTCTCGCTGCACCTGACCCAGCAGCCTGGCTGTGCCGTTGGGCGTCCTGCCTTTTGTGCAGAGAACAGGGGTCTCTTCCCTTGGTCCTCTTCCCATCTTCCCTCTGTCCCCTCCTCTCCCCACAGCGCTTCGTCCTTCTTAACAAATGCTTGTTTGTCAGCTTTGGGGCTGGAAGAGCAGTTTGCACCATCACCAAGAGACAGCGAGAGAGTCGATGGGCTGGGAGGCGAAGGCAGGGGCCCTGGCAGGGGAAGGAGGGGACAAGCAGTGGGGAAGGAGGGTCGGCAAGGCACGACAGCCACCTGCAACCATCGGAAGAGTTGAAATAAGATGGAGCCAAGGGGTTTTCTCTTCCTCCAGACTGCAGGACCTAGAATCATAGAATCGTAGAGTTGGAAGAGACCACAAGGGCCATCCAGTCCAACCCCCTGCCAAGCAGGAAACACAATCAAAGCATTCTTGACATATGAGCTGTCAAGCCTCTGCTTAAAGACCTCCAAAGAAGGAGACTCCACCACACTCCTTGGCAGCAAATTCCACTGCCAAACAGCTCTTACTGTCAGGAAGTCCTGAACCCAGAGGTTCAAATTTCAGGAAAAAGGGGATTTAGAATAAACACTGGTAAGGGTGCCTTGGCGATACAAGCCCTCTCCTCTCGACTCATCTAAAAGAAATAGGGCAAAGGAGGGCCAAGTAAGGGGAGGGCAGAGAGGGAGGGAGTGGGAACGGAGTTGACAGAGGGAGGGAAGGAACGTACCTTTTTGCACACAGTTAAGTAATTTATTTATGTACCATTCTGCTGCCCATAGGGCACTCGGAGCAGTTTTGCAACATAAAGAAAGAAAATGTACACGCTGGAAACCCTCCCATAAACAAACTAAAAAGCAGCAATTTAAAATGGAATACAAACACTGGCAGTCGTGAAGCTTTAAACGTTAAAGGACGCTTGGAAGATAAAAAGTAGTCAGCTGACAGTGGGAAAAGGCCAGAGAGGGAACCTAAAGGATCTCTACAGAGAAGGGCATATGCAGCCACCACTAAAAAGGCCCTGTCCTTCACACTAATGCGCCTGACTGCCTGAGAGGATGGCACAGAGAGCAAGACCTCTGGAGCTGATCTGAAGGCACAGGCAAGTCCATATGGGAAGAGATCGTCTTTAAAGGAAGCAGACCCTGGGCCACTGAAGGCAGGGGTGGGGAGCCTTGGTCCCCAATGCTGTTCCTCACAAGCCCTGCCCACCTGCCCCACACCTGATGTGACATGGGTTGTGGGGCAGAACCCACACGGCTACTAAGGAACCATCAAGCGATTAGAGAGCACTAAAGAGCTCCATTTAGCAGTGGCTTCAATGCAAAGCTTTTCAAGCTCCTGGAGCCACTGGCCACCAGCTCTTAGGAAAGCTGTTTTCGCAGCCCGCCTGTTCGGCTGTCAGGTTTTCCCACCCACCTGTCAGAGCTGGCCTGAGGGTGCGGGGAAGATAAAGACCTGTCCCTCTGGGGCAAAGTGGCTCCCCACACATGGCTTGGGGCTTTAAAGTGAGAGGCCAGCCGTTTAAACTGAGCGGGGGGGGGGGAGGCAGCCAAGGACTTGGTAACAGAACTACATGCTCTGATGGAAGGCTGGCTGCTGCATTTTGGGGGAAAGTTTCCAAGCTGTTTTTAAAGGCAGCCCCTCCTAGAGAGCATCGCAGTAGTCTAGCCCGAAAGAACTGAAAACAGAGATGAATTTAGGCTGAGGCCTTGACTGTCTTCTCTTGGCCACCTCCTAGGCACCTGGGGGACAGGGATGGGTCGAAGAGGAGGCCCCCTACCTGCTCCTTCAGGGGGAAGGAAACCCCACCTCCTTCAGGCTGCCAGGGTTCCTGGCCCCCACTACCTCCAGCCCCATCTGCTCTTGCACTGACCCCCTGGGATCAGAAGGGCTGAGGTGAGGACACCCCCATGTGGACGACCCCTTAGCCAGACTCCTGAGGAATCTCACGCAGGGCTTTCCTGCAGCTGCTCAAAAGCACAGGAGGCAAGGGGGAGCCTTGTGGCCCTCCCCTGGCCGAGTTGCACAGAGGCAGCGAGCCTGATGGGAAGGGAGACCCAGGGTAACCAGGTTAGGAGCAGGAGCTGAGGGCTTGCTAACGCCAAAGCATCAGGAGGCGGCCTGGGGCAGTGCCATTTCTCCCCCTGGGCACCCCCTTGCCCTCCTCCCTTTGCTTTGGCCTCAAAGTGATACAGGCTAGGCGTTGGGGGAGGTGGAGGTGGGCTCTCCACTCCTCGGTCGTCGAACGTCACTCACAGTGGGTTTTTTTGGGAAAGTATAGCCCGCTGTTCTTACGACTGCCCGCCCTTCACCAGAAAGTCCCAGGGGGTGTGTGTTCCATTGATATAAAAGACAGCATTGAAAACAGCTTGAAGCAGCTTGCCATTAAAGTGGGTGCTATATATGCTGACTGGCAGGGAAGGGGCCCTTGCCAAGCCAGGAATCAATGCCTACACACACCTGAAGCCAGGACTCAAGGAGCGCAGCTTTGATGCTCCTTCTCCAGTCCAGGCATTCTGATGCAGAGACAAAAACCAGCCCTAGCCAGGCCTCTGCTGCTTCCTGATCTGCCTGAGCCACAGAGGGCTGGATTCGTCCTCCAACGAGAGAGACGAGCTAAAGGAGGCCTAGGGAGGTGGTGGACTCTCCATCCTTGGAGGCTTTCAAGCAGAGGTTGGAGGGCCCTCTGTCCTGGATGCCTGAGCTGAGATTCCTGCATTGCAGGGGGCTGGACTAGAGGACCCTGGGAACCCTCCCCACTCTAAGATTCTCTGCTTTGATGGGAGGGAGCACCTTGGACTGGGGCTCAGAAGGGCTGGTGGGGAAAGAGACACAAGACCTTCCCCAAGGTGGCCTTCAGCCTGAGCCATTCCTGCCTGGCCCAGGGACACGGCTAGGAGGCAGAGGAGCCCGAGGCAGGTGCTGTCCTCCCTTTGGGTGGCCAAGGAGAAATGGACAGGCTCTGCTTGCCTGGGGCTTCCAGCCCTCAAGGGAGCCCAGAGCAGGGTCCTCTCTTTCCCCTGCAGCAATACTCACTCCGAGCCAAAAAGCAGACCGTCTCAGATTTTGACTTGGAAGCAAAGAATGGCCATGCAGCCTGAGTGAGACCAAGGGGCCTGGAGAACAAGCGTTCCCCCTTCTAACAACTCTCTTTTTGAACTTATTAATTTTGTTGCCATGGTACCAAGCAAGAGAGCAGCCTTTTGAAACAAAAGCTTCTCACTTCAATGGTCCAAGTGACGCGAGTCGCACTGGATGGAGCCATTCACACAACTGTGCCGCAGGCCGCAAAAACTGCTGGCCTCTGCTTCCTCCTCCTCCTGGAAGCTGTAGCTTCTTGGACACAAGGTGGAGAAAAGTAGAAAGGCCTCTGACAAAGCCTGGCTTCATGGCAAGTGGGGACTCCCAGGGATTGGGACCCGTGGCTTTCAACTCTACCCTAAACACTCTGGAGTTCAGGGTGAGCACTGAGGCAGCCAAGGGAGCGGATTATATCCAATTGTTCAGGGTGGTTAAAACAAAAAGGGATTTCCAGGAGCTCCGAAAGGATCCCTCCAAACTGGAACGAATGCACTGGCCGGACAGAGAAGGCAGGCCTAACAAGGCCAAAGGCAGTTACAGGTAGGTAGCCGTGTTGGCCTGCCGTAGTCGAAACAAAATAGAAAAATTCCTTCCAGTAGCACCTTAGAGACCAACTAAGTTTGTCATTGGTATGAGCTTTCGTGTGCATGCACACTTCTTCAGATACACTGAAACAGAAGTCACCAGACCCTTATATATAGTGAGAGGGTGGGGAGGGGGTATTACTCAGAAGGGTGGTGGGAATGGGGGATTGGAGTGGTAAACCTGTTGACTGTTAACGACTGCAATTGGTCTTGCAGATAAAAGCGAGGGGTGAGATGGCTAGAAATAGCTTTATCATGTATAATGAGATAAGAATTCAATGTCTCTCTTCAGACCAGGTCTCTCCATGGTTTTAAGTTTGGTAATAAGTTGCAGTTCAGCAACTTCTCTTTCCAGTCTATATCTGAATTTCTTTTGGAATAAGACAGCTACTCTGAGATCTTGTATAGACTGTCCTGGGAGATTGAAGTGTTCTCCTACTGGTTTCTCTGTCTTGTGATTCCTGATGTCAGATTTATGTCCATTTATCCTTTGGCGTAGGGTTTGGCCTGTTTGTCCAATATAGAGAGCTGAAGGGCACTGTTGGCATTTGATGACATACACAATGTTAGAAGGTGAGCAATTAAATGGTCCTGAGATGGTATGTTGGATGTTGTTGGGGCCAGTAATGGTGTTGTCCGGGTGTATGTGGCAGCAAAGTTGGCATCTGGGTTTATTGCAGGCTCTGGTACCAGTGTCCATGTTAAGTCTGGTGGTTGTATTATTGTAGGTGAGGAGTTGTTTAAGATTGGGTGGCTGTCTGTAGGCAATGAAAGGTCTTCCTCCCAGAGCTTGAGAAAGGGAGCTGGCATTGTCTAGGAGAGGCTGTAGATCTCTGATGATGCGCTGTACTGTTTTAACTTGGGAGCTGTATGTGATAACGAGTGGTGTTCTGTTATTTTCTTTTTTGTTGTTCTGTCTTGCAGCAAGTTCTCTCTGGGTATCAGTCTGGCTCTGTTGATCTGTTGTTTAACTTCATCGGGTGGATATATTTAGTTCTAAAAAGGTTTGCTGTAGATCTCTTAGGTGAGAGTCTCTGTCTGTAGAGTTGGAACAGATGCGGTTGTAATGTAGGGCCTGGCTATATACAATGGATTGTTTGGTATGTTTGGGATGGTAGCTAGAAGCATGTAGATGTGTTTCCCTGTCAGTTTGTTTATGGTATAAGGTGGTGTCTATACGCCCCTCCTGTATTTTTATATCTCCCAGGACATTCTATATAAGATCTCAAAGTACAGTATATTCCTGCGTATAAGACTACTTTTTAACCAAGGAAAATATTTTCAAAAGTCGGGAGTCGTCTTATACGCCGGGTCGTTTTATTAATACGGCGAGTATATCCCAAACTCTATATTTTAACTGGAAAAGTTGGGGGTCGTCTTATACGCCCAGTCGTCTTATACACCGGAATATACGGTAGCTGTCTTATTACAAAAGAATTTCAGAAACAGACTGGAAAGAGAAGTTGCTGAATTGCAACTTTTTACCAAGCTTAAAACCATGGAGAGACCTGGTCTGAATAGAGATACTGAATTCTTGTCTCATTATACATGATAAAGCTACTTCTAGCCATCTCACCCCCTGTTTTTTCCTGCAAGACCAATTGCAGTCGTTAACAGTCATCCACAGGTTTACCACTCCTATCAGCCAATCACCCATTCCCACCACCCTTCTGAGTAATACCCCTCCTCACCTTCTGACTATACATAAGGGTCTGGTTGACTTCTGTTTCAGTGTATCTGAAGAAGTGTGCATGCACACGAAAGCTCATACCAATGTCCAACTTAGTTGGTCTCTAAGGTGCTTCTGGAAGGAATTTTTTTATTTTGCTTTGACGAAGGCCAAAGGCAGCCGAGGTCAAACGATGAAGATGCGTTGGCGGGATTTGGTAAATCCTGCAGAGACAGGCGTATGCGAATTAACGCAACACCTCAGGGCTCTTGGGGCCAAAATGATGACCCCCCAGTCTACTCAAAAGAAGGGGATGCGCCAAGCTCTGGGTCCTCCAAATTGCCAACCCCTGGCTCCCTTGCGCCCACCTCAGCGGATCTGAACATTTCTCCCTCCCCAACCAGCAGCTAGAAAGGGCGAGGATGAAGAAACAAGCAGGGAGGCAAAAAGACGACTCTCCTTCCTCGGAGGTTCTTAAGCAGAGGTTGGAGGGCCACCTGTCCGGGATTGTTTAGTTGAGAGTCAACTACGAAATGCAGGAGGCAGGAATGGTCACCCACTTGGGTGGCTTTAGAAGACGATTAGACCAAATCATGGAGGAGGAGGGGGGGGCTCTCGAGGGCTTCCCAGCCTCAACGGCTATGGTCTGTCTTCCTGGTTGGAGGCCACCTGCTTCTGCATGCTAGTTGCTGGCAAGGACCGGAGGGGAGAGGGCTGCTTGTGGGCTCCCCAAGGGCATCTGGCGGACCACTGACCAGATGAGCCATTGGGCTCTTCTGATAGTCATGCTCTCAGGCTACCGGTAGCAATTCCCTGCCCAATTCCCAGGTGTCTGCAAAATCCCAAACAATTCCTGGGTGCCCATTTGCAGTCATGGAAAAGACCCGGAACCCCACCCACTCCCACGGTCTCGTTCCACGAGGGCTAGCAATAAACCCACCCTATTCATTACTTCCATAGCCCTGTCGACGTAACACGGCACTTTAATTAGTAGCAATATAAATATTAATACGCGGGTGCTAACCAACTCACTGTTTCACATGCTAGCTGCTAAAAGAGCAAGCCTCTAAGTAATGAGCTTGCACATTTCTCTTTCAAAACAGAGTACAGTGCTAATGAGTTACTAATTAGCGCCAGGCCCCCTTCGCTCCCCAGAACGCTGCGAGGGCTCCTTTGCCCGACTCCTTTGCCACAGAGCAGGCCCAGGACGGGAGAGAGCCAGAGCCCCTGGCAGGCCCAGCTAGGAAATGGGACCCACAGACTCACAGAACGGTCGCGTTAGAAGGGGCCCAAGCGGTCATTTAGTCCAGCCCCCTGCAATGCAGCTGGGCGGGAGGAGGCCTGCCCGTAGAAGCATCGGCAGGCTGGCAAAGGCGGGCAGGAGCACGGCAGAACTAGGACAGCAGAGACCTGGCAAGACCTCCCCCCGCAGCTGGTATACCTGCCATTCGCCATCCTGGCCTCTCCCTGGATCCCACTCTCTGCAGGATCCCACCTGCTGCAAAACAGGCTTGACTCAGTCCTGGGTCTAAGAACCTCGGCCCGGACCTCTTGGCTTGCGAGAATGTGTGGGGTGGCAAATAGATGGCAGCTGCTTGGCCATCTCGGGGGGGGGGATGCCGGTGCCGGACGGTGGTGGTTCAGCGGCTTCCGCCCCCCCCCCTCCCCACACCAGCCGAAGGATGCCAAGTCAGCATCTACCGGCATTTGCATAATAGACCCCAGAGGCAGAGCCTGACATTTCTTGGCAGACTAGCGGGATGAAAATTGGGAGGGGAGGCTCTGAACAGATCTCCAGGGATCCCAGTGGCAACCGCTAGAGCCACTCCCAGGGACTCTCAGCAGGACCCAAGCAAAACCAAGCAGGCGGGGAGTTGCCACCCCCAATATCCTAACAGACCAGCAGCAGCCGCTCTCCAGGAAGGAGGGAAGAGATGAAGAGATGAAGAGATGGAGAGAGAGGGGGGGGGAGAGGGAGAGGGAGAGGGAGATGCTGCCCCTGACTCAACATGGGACCCTTTGCATTCCAAGGAAGGGCTCTGCCCCAGAGTTACAGCCTCTCTGGGGCAGGCAGGCAGGGCTGGCCATGCTCCGCCCCACTCCCAAGGCGTGTCAGCAGAACCCCAGGCTCTGCTCCTGAGAAAGAAGGCAGCCCCTTTTGAGAGCAGGAGGCAAAACACCAGCTGCTCTGCTTCAGCGGAGCGCAGAGGTGAGGCATTTTGGCAGCCCAGGGGGGCGCATGTGTGCATGGGCAAAGTCTGCGCCTTTCTGCAAGCAGGTTCCTGGAAAGGCGCAGGTGCCGGCCCCGAGGCAGCATCCTGCTTCGGTTCCCTTCCCTGCTGCAGCAGACACCCCTGCCATGCCAGCTTTCTGGGCTTGGGCCCTCTTGGAAGAAAGGAACTGCAAGCTGCGTCTCCCCTGCCGCTCCACTTGTCTGCAGCTAGAAGGCCCTTTGGGCCCAGACAGGAGGCTTCTTTGTGGGGCCACACGGCATGACAGCAGCCCCCAGGGAGGCCCACAGCGTCATGCATGGTGCCCATCTCAGTTCCCTCTCAATGCATCCGCCCTTGTGGCCCTGCAGGCTGCCAAGGGTGGCTTCTGAGAGCACGGTGTGTGTGTGAGAGAGAGATCAGGGATCCCGGTGGGCAGAGAGGCTCCAGGAAAAGGCTGAGCCTTTCAGAGTTCTCTCCGTGACTGGCAGAAGCAGAGGACATTATGCAAAATAAGCAATATGTGCAAATCTGCCCCATTTGCATAAACTATACAGGTCAAAAATTCCAGCTTGTGTTAGCAAAGAAACTGGGCTATTGCTTGAGGAGGCACTTTTCAGAGGCCGAAGGCAGAGCCAAATTTGCCTGGTCCTTTTTTACCTTTTCAAATGGACAATGGGGGCGGCGGGGAGAGGCAGAGGTGCAGCCCCGCAAGACAGCTAAGTGGGCTCTTAAATGGGCACTCTGCAAATAAGTGCCGAAAATTGGCAGGGTCTGTACAGCCGTGGACCCTGGCAATGTACAGCTGTGGCTTTGTAGCTGCCTTCATGAGGGGCCAGGGCTCAGGAGGGAGAGCAGCCCCCATCTCCCCTCGGTTCCTGATCCGATCTTGGCAGAGGGCGCTGAGCCTGCCCCCCTCCTTCCTGCCCCTACCCCACCAGCGCCTGTGCGGAGTTAGTCACAGGCATGCCTGTCCTTTTACCTGCTGAGTGACTCAGCTGCCAGAGCCGGGAGAAAATGTTTTGAAAGTAAAATTCCAGCTCCCCCCTCCCCCCCCAGGCTAAGGAAATGATGAGAAGCTTTGGGTCTCCAAGCAATCTTCCCTTCTCCTCTCAGCACCCATTGCCTGTCCGGCGCAGGATGGGCGCTTGGCCCACGAATGGGTGGCTCAGCAGCACAAAGCAGGTGGCGCCGGAAAATGTGGGTGAGGAATCCACGGCTGAGGTAGGGGCCGCTCCCCACCCCTTAAGCCCACCAGAAACTGGCCCCTCTTGCTTCTGCAGGCAAGATTTTGTTTTAGCCTTCATCCTGCCCATGCCAGTCTTGGTGGCCAGAGGGGGGCTCCTTACGCCTGGCAGGGCAGTAGCAAAAGCAGCAGCCGCCGCCCTTGCCACGCTGTGGTCTCACTTCAGCCGGGGCGGCAGAGAGAGGAGGAACCAGAAGGAAGGTAGTTGGGGGGGGGACATTGCCTCTGCACCCTCTCCCGGATCCCCACTGCCCCACTGCTCTCCCACCCAAGGGTGCTGCACAGCTGTCCTTCAAGGTTTTGACTGGGTGGCGGAGAGGCAAGAGGAGAGGGGAGCCCAGGGCTAAAGCGCAGCATGTGGGGGCCCCTTGGCTAGCTGGGCTCAGAGAAGCACAAGGAAAACTTCATTAGCGCTTGCTGTTTAGATTCCCTCTCTCCACAACAGCAGCAGCAGCAGCTGGACTCAAACGTGTGTGTGTGTGTGTTGTTAGATATATTTATATATATCTAATCTCACAACCACCACCTCCTAAGGCACAGAGCTGCCACAGATGCTGATGAAAGGGGAAGGGTCAGGAGGCAGGAAATGCTCGGAGGGCACACACTACGCTTGGGGCGTAGGGAGGGCTCTCCTTTGCTCTTGAAAAGTCCAACCAGAGAGAGAGATAACTCACCCCCCCCCAGTGGAGAACGGGGGAGGCATAGGGCCTTGGGGGCGTCGGGGGTGGGGTGGGCAGAGCGACGAAAATAACGTGAAATGAAGCAAGCTCCCCCTTCCTTGCAGCTGAACTCGCTGCTGCTTTTTGCTGATGAGGACTTAGCAGCGCTCCGGCTCCGTTGATGGGTGAAACGTCAGGAGACGTTGGGATCAAAACAAGGCAGAGATTCCCTGGGAGGAAACAGGCAGCCGGGAGATGGGAGAGCGGCAGCCGGGAGCTTCTCCGGCAGCGGGTCCCAGTGCTGACCTTCAGGGCTCAGGCACAATGCCTACCCCACCCCCACCCCACAGCTACCAGGGTCCAGGTCTCACCCCACTGCACTCCTGCTTCCCCAAGGCTCCCAGCTCACCACCTGCAAGCCGGAGGGGATCCTTCTGGAAACACACAGCCTTTTTCTCTGCAGGAAAGCTGCCTTTCTTTCCCTGGGATCCAACGCCTGCGTGGGGCGGCCAAGCGCAGGCACTGAAGGAGACCGAGAACAGGGCCAACACAGAGCCTAGGGAAGGGGCAGGGAGCAGCTGCGTAGGAAGAGAACCGGCATGGCCCACGCGAGGAAAGGGGGCCGCTCCCTGGAGGTGCGCAGGGAAGAGAGAGCCGAAAGGGCAAATAGCAGAGTGGCCCAAAGGCTGCCAGACCTGGGCCACTGAAGCAGAAGATCATGGCGATCTGGGCCCTTCTGCTTTAGTAGATCACAAGTGGAACATCAGCTTGCCGTGCAATGCAGAGGCAAAAAAAAATGTCCAGGGCACCAAGAGGAATGGTGCCACTCTGCTCTGGGGCAGGCCATGGCATTTTAGGAAGGACCACGTGGTGTGTTATGCAGAGCAGGTGGGGCAGGAGGGTGGCGAAGGGTCCTATGAGGCCTGGTTGAAAGAGGTGGGCAAGTTTAGAGAAGGGCCAGGTGGAACACAAGAGGGCTCTTCAAACATCTCCAGGGCTGGGAGTCCACCTGTCCGTCTTGCAGGGGGTGGACCAGGCTGGTGGCCAGGGATCAGGGCTGCAGCTAAACAGGAGGGGGAAGTGGCACAGACTGAGTTGGGGGCAGCAGCAGAGGCCTCTTCTTCGTCCCTGGGGCTGGACAGACCCCTGGCAGGGACCCAGCACTCACATCCTGCACTGCAGATTCTGCCTTGAGAAGGGGGGGGGCTGGGTGAGCTCCCGGATCCCTTCCAATTCCACGGACATCTGTCAGGCCCAGCAACCTGGACAAAGAGGGATCCTGTCCCTCGACCCTGCCTTCCCCTGCATCAGGTTTGGTCCAGCTGAATTAGAGGTGGAGCCCAATGGCATGGTAGTCACATCACCAAAATTGAAGGTGGAAAAAGTTCTTGGCCTCCCCCTTCTCATTCAATACACTCGGGCAGCGTGTGTGTGCAAGCTGTACTTTCCTGCCCATAACTGGAACAGTGACTATAGGCTGTCCCCACTGACAGAAGCAGGGTGCCCCCCCCCCACACCAGTTGGATATCCGAGGTCTCCCCCTGCCCTCAACCTTCTCAATGGAGGCTAAGCTCTGCCTGGAGAATTGCTCCTGCCGAAAGCACAGAAAGCCCCCCCCCAGTCCATTTCAGGACACCCTCCACTGCCAAAATGTTGCCATTGGGGAAGCAGGAGAAAATGCAGAAAGCCAAGCCTTGGGACTGGGAGCTGCAGGGTCAGAACGCCGTGTTTGGACTGTTCCAACCAAGGCTTGTAGTTTTAAAATGTAAGGGCACAAGAAGAACCTGGCAGGATCAGGCCCTTCCAGTCCAGCGTCTTGTTCTCATGGTGGCCAGCCAGATGCCCCCAACGGGAAACCAGGAAGCAGGATCCAAGCACAAGAGCCACTCTCCCCTCCTGCGGTTTCCAGCAACCGGGATTCAGAAACATCGCTGCCTCCGACTGGGGAGGCAGAGCCTATCCAACATGGTTAGTAGGCAGAGCCGTGATTCTTCCCCAAGCCCCCCTCTGCCAGTGCAGGGAGATTTGCAGGGGGAGGCCAGCCCCCCCCCCCCCGCGAGCCCAGGCCGTCCTGCCTTCTTCCGCAGAGGGAGCACCCCAAGAACTGCCACGCAAGGAGTCTCCTCCTGCTCAGCACCACCTCTGCTCGCCCACGCGGATGAATCATCCCCTGCGATGCCAGCGCCGCAAACAGCAAGCAGGCTGGGAAACAAAGGCTGCTGCTGCTGCTGCGGCAGGACCCCAGCGGAAGGCAGGCAGGACGGCTGGGCCTGGGCCGAGAGTTGGTCAGCTGTGGATAAGTGATTATGTAAGAGGGAGAATGAATATCCCAAGTGCCAAAGCGCCCGCCTTCTTCCTCCTCCTGTTCCCCCCAGCGCTGATCTGTGAGTGGCAGCTCCGTCAGCCAGTGAACAGAGAGAGGGGAGGGGGTCTCCCTGGGTTCCCGAGGAAAGAGCCGGAGGGAACTTTGCTTCCTGGGACACAGGCTGGGGGGGGAGGGGAGAAGGGGACACCCTCCTCTGAAATCTACCGGGCTCAATGGCAGCAACCAGGAAAAAAAAGGAGCGAAGCCGGCCAGGTAAGGCAGTCAGCCCAACCACCGCCATGTTCCAGGGAACTCGGGGCCTGGAGAGGCTCAGCGAGGAAGCTGCCAGGTGGGCACCAGGTGGCGTGGAAAGATTGGGTCCAGCTCAACCAGGTGTGACATCTAGTCCAGCATTCTATTCTCACAAGGCCTCCTTCACACAGGCAGCAGGCATTAAAACCTGGCCACCCAGGTGTGAAGTCACCTGCCTGGGAAAGGCACAAGCAGGGTGGGCCAGAAGGTTTTGGGTCCTTCGCGGGGATTTGCTGTGGCTGCTGGGTGATGGAGCCCAACTCCACAAGCTGAAACTTTGTGTGCGTGTGTGCCTGTGTGTGTGAGAGAGAATAAGCTACCCAGATGACATTTAAACACACACTTTTAATATTAATCCTTCTCTGCGTGCGCATACACGCAGCCAGGGAGAAAGAGAAGGAAGAGAGACAGACAGAAAAGCTGAGCTCCAGCCACTAGGAGTCATTCTCAACAAGCTGCTCTCAAAATGGCTCACACGGTGCTCCTGGAAAAGATCGGAGCTCTACTGGTGGGTGGCAGGTATGTACCAGGAACACGCCCTGCTTGTGGGCTTCTGGTTGGCCTCCGTGAGAACAGGATAGCAGACTAGATGGGCTGCTTGAGGCCTGATCCTGCAGCCAGGCTCTTCTTGCGCTCTTAATGTATAACGTATGGCTCTTACGGACTGCGTTGGGTGGAACCAACGCCTCCTGTCCCCCCCCCCATGCCAACCCCTCTGGGCAGGCAGCAACAGACCCTAGGAAAACTCTGTGGCAAGTACTTTTGCCCACCCAGCGTGCCCCCTCCCTCCCGCCAATCAATGGAGCAAAGAGCCTACCTAAAAAAAGCCAATGCAATTCTGGGCTGCATCAATAGGAGTATAGCATCTAGATCAAGGGAAGTAATAGTACCACTGTATTCTGCTCTGGTCAGACCTCACCTGGAGTACTGTGTCCAGTTCTGGGCACCACAGTTCAAGAAGGATACTGACAAGCTGGAACGTGTCCAGAAGAGGGCAACCAAAATGGTCAAAGGCCTGGAAACGATGCCTTATGAGGAACGGCTTAGGGAGCTGGGTATGTTTAGCCTGGAGAAGAGAAGGTTAAGGGGTGATATGATAGCCATGTTCAAATATATAAAAGGGATGTCATATAGAGGAGGGTGAAAGGTTGTTTTCTGCTGCTCCAGAGAAGCGGACACAGAGCAATGGATTCAAACTTCAAGAAAGAAGATTCCACCTAAACATCAGGAAGAACTTCCTGACAGTAAGAGCTGTTCAACAGTGGAATTTGCTGCCAAGGAGTGTGGTGGAGTCTCCTTCTTTGGAGGTCTTTAAGCAGAGGCTTGACAGGCATATGTCAAGAATGCTTTGATGGTGTTTCCTGCTTGGCAGGGGGTTGGACTGGATGGCCCTTGTGGTCTCTTCCAACTCTAGGATTCTATGATTCTACCCCAAACCAACAGCTGGAGAAGCCGCCTAGTTTCCCCTCAAGCCCCCCCCCCACTACCAAACTCAGTGAAACCCCCCAAAAAACTAGGAGGTGAGGTTAGCCGAATGAGTGCTTTGTGCAATGCAGAGCCAAGCGGTGCCCAGTCCACCCTGGTTTGGGGAGGGAGCTCCTCTGCTTCCCCCTCTTCAATTAACGCAGAGCATCCCTTCCACTGCGCCTCAGCCAATTGCAATCTCACAAGCGGAAAATCGACATTCCACAGACACGCAGCTGGAGGAAATGGAGGGGGGTTCCGTTTATGCGCCGTTCTCCACGTGTGGGGCAGGGCCCCATTGAAGAAACGGCGAGGTTAGGGGGAAATGGCATTCAGCCTGGAGAAAAGGAGCCAGGTAGACTTGAAAGGGCACGGCATCTCGAGGGCTGCCCCGTGGAAGACGGAGCAAGCTGGCTTCCTCCAAGGAAGGAGAGTTTGACTAAACATCTGGAACGGACTCCCTCGGAAGGCGCTGGGCTCTCGTTCATTGGAGGTTCTGAAGCAGAGGCTGGGTGGCCATCTGTCAGGGATGCTTGAGCTGAGATTCCTGCCTTGCAGGGGGTTGGACTAGAGGACCCTCGGGTGAACCGTCCAACGCTACCACTCTACGATTCTATGACCTAGTTCAGGCATAGGCAACCTTGGCTCTCCAGATGTTTTGGAACTACAACTCCCATGATCCCTAGCTAACAGGGCCACTGGTCAGGGATCATGGGAGTTGTAGTTCCAAAACATCTGGAGAGCCAAGGTTGCCTATGCCTGACCTAGTTCCATGACAACGAGAAAGAGAAGTTGCCTCCGTGCTGAAGAGCCTGATGTAGAAAGGATCTTCCCTTTCTTCGCTCTGCTTTTGGCCTGCTTGGGTGGTAAGACAGTGAACAGGACACCCCTCGCATGTCTGAACGGTGCACAAGTTTGGTGCCAGGAGGGAGGAAAGCGGCATCTGCTCAGCTCAGGTCTTTCCCAGCCAGGGGGCCTACCGGCTGCAAGGAAAGAATTCCAGAGACAGGAACCTTTTATCCTATGCGGCGCAAGGTGGTCAAAGAATTATGGGAAGTCTGTAAAGTGGTGCCGAGGCCTAGTCTGTAGGCTGTAGAGGCGAGGCCTAGTCTGTAGGCTGTAAAGTGGTGCCGAGGCCTAGTCTGTGGGCTGTAAAGTAGAGGCGAGGCCTCGTCTGTAGGCTGTAAAGTAGAGCTAAGGCCTAGTCTGTAGACTGTAAATTAGAGCTAAGGCCTCGTCTGTGGGCTGTAAAGTAGAGGCGAGGCCTCGTCTGTGGGCTGTAAAGTAGAGCCGAGGCCTAGTCTGTAGGCTGTAAAGTGGAGCCGAGGCCTAGTCTGTAGGCTGTAAAGTGGAGCCAAGGCCTAGTCTGTGGGCTGTAAAGTAGAGGCGAGGCCTAGTCTGTAGGCTGTAAAGTGGAGCCGAGGCCTAGTCTGTGGGCTGTAAAGTAGAGGCGAGGCCTCGTCTGTAGGCTGTAAAGTGGAGTCGAGGCCTAGTCTGTGGGCTGTAAAGTAGAGGCGAGGCCTAGTCTGTAGGCTGTAAAGTAGAGCTAAGGCCTAGTCTGTAGGCTGTAAATTAGAGCTAAGGCCTCGTCTGTGGGCTGTAAAGTAGAGGCGAGGCCTCGTCTGTGGGCTGTAAAGTAGAGCCGAGGCCTAGTCTGTAGGCTGTAAAGTGGAGCCGAGGCCTAGTCTGTAGGCTGTAAAGTGGAGCCAAGGCCTAGTCTGTGGGCTGTAAAGTAGAGGCGAGGCCTAGTCTGTAGGCTGTAAAGTGGAGCCGAGGCCTAGTCTGTGGGCTATAAAGTGGAGCCGAGGCCTAGTCTGTGGGCTGTAAAGTAGAGGCGAGGCCTAGTCTGTAGGCTGTAAAGTAGAGCTAAGGCCTAGTCTGTAGGCTGTAGAGCTAAGGCCTCGTCTGTGGGCTGTAAAGTAGAGCTAAGGCCTCGTCTGTGGGCTGTAAAGTAGAGGCGAGGCCTAGTCTGTAGGCTGTAAAGTGGTGCCGAGGCCTAGTCTGTAGGCTGCAAAGTAGAGCCGAGGCCTAGTCTGTAGGCTGTAAAGTGGTGCCGAGGCCTAGTCTGTAGGCTGCAAAGTAGAGCCGAGGCCTAGTCTGTAGGCTGTAAAGTGGAGCCAAGGCCTAGTCTGTGGGCTGTAAAGTAGAGGCGAGGCCTAGTCCGTGGGCTGTAAAGTAGAGCTAAGGCCTAGTCTGTAGGCTGTAAATTAGAGCTAAGGCCTCGTCTGTGGGCTGTAAAGTAGAGGCGAGGCCTAGTCTGTAGGCTGTAAAGTGAAGTCGAGGCCTAGTCTGTAGAGCCGAGGCCTAGTCTGTAGGCTGTAGAGCCGAGGCCTAGTCTGTAGGCTGTAAATTAGAGCTAAGGCCTCGTCTGTGGGCTGTAAAGTAGAGGCGAGGCCTAGTCTGTCGGCCTTGGCTTGGGCTAGTATTTAAATGCAAGCCGAGGCCTCCGCCCTGTATCTCCATTCCTTGGAGATTGCCTGACTCTGTGGATTGTCTGGTGATGGCCGCCTTGGTGGTTTCAGTTGCTCAGTTGATGACGTCATTATTTGGCACCGCCCTTCAGAGCCTTTGCTGGTGACATCGCACAATATGCCTTTCTATTGGATGCTGCTGGAGTCTTCAGAGCTTCTGCTGGTGATGTCTAATTTGGGCGCCACTTTTTTGTGTTTAATCATTATTTTAGGTATGAAAGGTGTGCTTTTCTGGGGGGAAAATTATGCCAGATCCCTCCCTGATGGGCAAGGTACGCTTTGTCCTAATTAGTCGCATTTCGGTTTGGCTTTTATATATATAGATGCAGCAGAAAAGGACCAACAATGGAAGTCCAAAGATTTGTGGGAATCTTCTGTTTCTGTGATTAGGATGTGTGGTATGAGTGTAAATTTTAATCTGTAAAACCAAATAAACAAATTAAAGAAAGAAAGAAAAGAATGTCAAAGACAACCCCAAAGGTGATGATGAAGGAGATGTGGAAGCCGTTGGGGACACTTCCTCAGGCAGCAGAACTGAAGAAAGAGCCGGCCCCACGCCTCACCTTCCCAAACCCAGCTACAAAGAGGAAGAGACCTTTCTGAGATGGAGGAAGGTCCCTGGTCCTGCTGCTGCTGCTGTTACTTTCTGGCCTCTTCCTCCTCCTCTCCATGCAAGCCGTGAGCAAACTCAGGATGAAGGATGCTAAGCTCGGGGCTTTCCTCCTCAAGGATACAGAGCCCCTCCCTTGCTGCCCAGGAGGATCTAATTCAGATGGCCGCTCGGATAATTCCCTTAGCAACTGGGTTTATTGGGGGGGGTTGGGGTTTGGCAGGTTATGATACGACGGAGCCAGCGCACTCTCAAGGAGATGACAAACCTATAAATACACCTTGATGGCTGGCGAGGGCCACGCGCCCCCCCCCCCCAAATCCACGGGTGAGAGAAGAGAGTGCTCCATGCCAGCTCTCCTCTGCAATTTCTCACCCGAGGGGTCCCTTTTGCTTTCCCCCAGGACACGGAAGCTCCACTCTAAGCAGTGAGTCAGTCTAGAGAAGGGGTCAGCAAAAATTTTCAACAGGGGGCCGGTCCACTGTCCCTCAACCCTTGGAGGGGGGGGGAAGACAACGACTATATTTTGAAGGAAAGAAAAGAATGAACGAATTCCTATGCCCCACAAATAACCCAGAGATGCATTTTAAACAAAAGCATACCTTCTACTCATGTAAAAACACCAGGCAGGCCCCACAAATAACCCAGAGATGCATGTTAAATAAATGGGCACATTCTACTCACGCTGATTCCTGGACCATCCGCGGGCCGGATTTAGAAGGCGATTGGGCCGGATCCGAGCCCCGGGCCGTAGTTTGCCTACCCATGGTCTAGAGGCTCCTACCCAGCAGGGAAGCTTTGGGAGAGAGTGGCCACCAATGGAGATGGCTTTAAACAAATTCACGAAGGCTGTTGACGGATACAAGCCCTGAGAGCTTTCCTCTGCCTCCATGGTTGGGGGAAGCAAGGCTTCTGAGCAGCCGTTGCGGCAAACTGCATGAGGGGAGGGGGCTCAGGTCTTGCTTGCCGGCTTCCTGCAGGGGCATCCGGCTGGCCCCTGTGAGAACAGGATGCTGGACTAGGTGAGCCACGGGGGCCTGATCCAGCTGTAGGCTCTTCTCATGCTCCTACGAAAGGTGCACAGTCCACAGCCCCACAATTCTTGGAGAGTGCTTGCGGGTGCTGGGCGACGGAGGAGGCGAGCCTGCCTCGCAGGCTTTCCATGAAAGTGTCAGCCATCACACGACAGCCTGCCTGCGCTAGACAGATCTGTGCCTCCTCCACACCAACCACCACCATCAACATGTCTCTAAAGCGGGGGGGAGGAGAGAAAGGCCAAGCGAGCATCTGTCCGCCCCCCTCCCAGTTGTCCAGACAGTCCTAAAGCACTTCCCAGGGAAGTTGCATAACACCCCCCCCCAGCAGCTTCTTGGGCTGGCTGGAGCCACAGGACCTTGCCTTCCCCAGTCACCTGACCCAAGCAGTTGGCGCAAGAAGCCAAACCAATTCGTGGGTGGAGGGGGGGAATCATCCGGGCCTATCACTTCCAAGAGCCACCCCCCCCCCCAGCCTGGGATAGCGCCAGCCCTCATTGTTCCCAAGTGACATCTAGGATGGAAACCCCCTGTGAGTCCCTAAGAGAGGCAATTAATTTATGGAAAAGACAAATGGTGTTTTTGCTCAAAGCTCTTAACTCCCATGGCCCTAATTGTCTCCAGTATCTCTGCTGCCTGATTACAGGTAGGTAGCCGTGCTGGTCTGCTGCAGTCGAAACAAAATAAAAAAATTCCTTCCAGTAGCACTTTAGAGACCAACTAAGTTTGTTATTGGCATGAACTTTCTTGTAGCTTGAATCCATTGCTCCGTGTCCGTTTCTCTGGAGCAGCAGAAAACAACCTTTCTCCCTCCTCTATATGACATCCTTTTATATATTGGAACATGGCTATCATATCACCCCTTAACCTTCTCTTCTCCAGGCTAAACATACCCAGCTCCCTAAGCCGTTCCTCATAAGGCATCGTTTCCAGGCCTTTGACCATTTTGGTTGCCCTCTTCTGGACATGTTCCAGCTTGTCAGTATCCTTCTTGAACTGTGGTGCCCAGAACTGGACACAGTACTCCAGGTGAGGTCTGACCAGAGCAGAATACAGTGGTACTATTACTTCCCTTGATCTAGATGCTATACTCCTATTGATGCAGCCCAGAATTGCATTGACTTTTTTAGCTGCTGCATCACACTGTTGACTCATGTCAAGTTTGTGGTCTACCAGGACTCCTAGATCCTTTTCACATGTACTGCTCTCAAGCCAGGTGTCACCCATCCCGTATTTGTGCCTTTCACAAACTATCGCCTTTTGGGCTTTGTAGCTGGCAAATAGCATGGCATCCAATGCAGCCTCTGGAAGGGTAGGGGGTACTGCAGAGGGTCCCCTCCGCCCACTTTGTGCTGCTCCCTGCTAGCCAAACAGTTGCCAAATTGGCTGGAGCTCTCATTACAGCCATCAGCTGAAGCCCATACTGCTGGTTTCTGTCAAAGCGGCATGCAAGGCCGCACATTTCTCCCTCGCCAACCTCATTAGTGGCTGCCCGCGGTCCTTCCCAACCCCAAATCTTTCGTGAGGTTTCTCCCCAACCCTCTTATCCGCTGGCCCTTTCCACATGTGGCAGGACAAAAATGGTGGCCCCACCCAGGACATAGCCTAGCACCGCAATCCCCATAGCAGCCCCACAAAGCTCTTCTCGGGGCAAAAGGCACAAAAGGGCAGCTTATGACCATGCCATCCGCTTGACACTTTCACAGATTTTATTTTTCATTTGGGCACTCAACACTTTGGTACAAAAGCGAAATGCAATTAAAATTTTACTTTAGAAAGGTTTGCCATTGGAAAGTCATAGGGGGAAAGTTCCACACTCGGTGATGGTGCTCCATTGGCCCTTGCGGGGCGAAGGGAGGCAGGGAGGTCAACAGCAGGTGGCGCCAGAGGCAACGGCAGGCAGAGCTGCCAATCCCTGGGCTGGATGCATGAGAGAAGGCAGGCAGCTGGCTGGAAGGAAGGAAACAGAGGTTGGCAGGGCAGTGCCCGCTCTGCCCTCACAAGCCAGCCCCCCAGCCCCAGGCACACACCGCAGGGTGCCCAAGGGCATAAGAGGTGCCCACGAAATCCTGGCAATACCATCCCTTTGGAAACAGGGTCCAGGAAGGGGGTGGTGCAGCCAGCAAAGGAGACCAGGGACAGTTCACCAAGGCTGCCCACTAATGACTCCCCAAACTGCCCACCAGCCACATGGCAGACGAGATCAAACACCAGGATGCAACCGTCGGGTGACAACGTCCTTTGGATCCTCACCCGACCCCCGTGGACCACCTTTCCAGTGTCTAATATGGAAGTGCCCTTTGGGGCGACCGGGGGCCTCGCCTGGCCCCCAGTCCCAGGAAAGGGCCCATTCCCCTTCTCAAGCACAAGAACCGCCCAATATTTTATGACAAATGACCAGGCGCTGCCCATTATTTTTCTCCCAGTCACTTTGATCAATAAAGGGAAAAGGGTGAATTGCTATTGATCGACCCAACACCTCCCAACGCCGCTTTGCAAATTGCAGGCAAGCAAGGGGGTGGCAACGTGGGGGAGCGTTTTGCCCTATGGGAGGGGAGAGATGCTGGGGGGGGGACGGTGCCACACGTACCCCTAACAAGGAAGCAGCCTAAGAGCAGGAGTTCTGGCCTGGCTCTCTGGGACCAGGAAGGCTTGCGTTCCTAGCCAGACCGTGGCCCCTCTAGTCCAGCCTCCCTTCTGAGGCAGAAGCCGGGCAGGGAGGAGACCAACTGCCCCCTCTCTCATCGTCCCCATGTGGGCAACAGTCCAGCAGGGCTCCAAAAGATGCCAAGCATGACCTCGCCAAAAGAATGGCTCCTTGAAACGGCTCAGGACCGCAATGCCTCAAGGAGCGCCTCTTCCCATATGAACCTACCCGGACCCCGAGATCATCCTCTGAGGCCCTTCTTTATGTACCTCTTCCTTGAGTGGTCCAGAGGGTGGCAACCCAAGAACGGGGCCTTCTCTGCAGTGGCTCCCAGTCTGTGGAATGCTCTCCCCAGGGAGGCTCACCTGGCGCCTTCATTATGCACCTTTAGGTGCCAGGCAAAAACATCCTTCTTTAGCCAGGCCTTTGGCTGATTGACATCCAACGCCCTTTTAAAATGTGTTTGAGGGGGGTGTTATTGGGTTGTTTTTGTTTTGTGTTTTTTATATCATGAGTTTATCCTGCCCTGAGACCTGTGGGTATAGGTAATAAAATTAAGAATAATAGTAATAGTAATAAGGAAAAACTTCTACAGGCAGCACATACCGTATATTCCAGCGTATAAGACGACCCCCAACTTTTCCAGTTAAAACATAGAGTTTGGGATATACTCGCCGTATAAGAAATACGACCCGGTGTATAAGACGACCCCCGACTTTTGAGAAGATTTTCCTGGGTTAAAAAGTAGTCTTATATGCAGGAATATACAGTAGTTAAACTATGGAACTCACTGCCACAGGAGGCAGGGGTGGCCACCAACTTGGATGGCTTTAAAAGAGGGCTGGACAAACTCATGGAGGAAGAAATGGCTTCTGAATCCCAGTTGCTGGAAACTGCAGGGGAGGAGAGTGGCTCTTGTGCTCGGATCCTGCTTGCCGGTTTCCCACAGGCATCTCATTGGCCACTGGGAGAACAAGAGGCTGGACCAGATGAGTCACTGGCCAGATCCAGCAGACCCTCCTGACATCCTTTTCTCCAGCCAACTCAAAGCTCACAAGCTCTCTCTTTCTGCCTGGCATCCCAAAGTCCCTCTAAGCGTATAGTGACAGAACCTTGTCCTTGGACGAGACTCCGCAGAACACAAAAGGAACTCCATCTCACTCCTCTCCTGCGAGGCGTTTCATCTGCTAAGCAAATTCCCAAGATGGTTTTGAAGCTGATTCAGGTCCCCAAAACTACGCAAACACCTTTTGCCCCCCCCCCTTTCCTGGTTTGCCTGAAGTCCCCCTGCAACCAGGACAGGGAGAAACCAGCAGGCAGGACGGGGCAAAGAGGGGTGGACTGTCTCCACCTCGTCTGGATTCGAGCACAGGGAACACACCACGGCAGGAGGACACACAAAGGCCACGCGCCTGGGTGGCTCTCAACGAACAAGAGGGGATCCCTTTGGGGCCCCCTTCCCTGGCTGGAGGCACCTCCAGAATAAGCCCCCGCTGCTTCTCCCTGGCCTGTCCCTTTCGTGGGGTTTTGATCGTTGGGCTCCAGGGCCGGGCAGAACTCCGCGGCTGCAGCAAAGCATTTGAGTTCTCTCCCTGGGGGAACCCAGCGCTGGAAACTAATTCCAGTGGATTTCTGCTGTTTTTACAAACTGCCTTCATTTTGGCTTTAGCGCTGAATTCACCTGCTCTATTTCCAACACGCGTCTTCCTTTATGTAGGTGTAAGCCATTCTCCCCGCCTTGGTAAATGCATTACGGCGAAGGGGAAGGAAAGGGAGCCAGCCGAACGTCACGTGGGGCAGCCTGGCCCTAAATTTAACTCCGACAATAAATAATCAAAAGGAGAAACAGCTCTTCTCCCCGATTCCTGGAGGACCCAGCAGTTAGCAAAAGAGTTGCAAAGCTGCTGACCTGGCATGGGCTGAAGTGCTGAGATTATTACAAGAAAACGTTTAAATGTGCCCTGGGCGCCAGAGGAAAAGAGGCAGGGGTGAACTCGGCAGCGCTTTAAGCTGCTGAAGGATTAAAGCCCAGGCCTTGGAGCTCAGTCGCCTTGGCCCCTGGGCTGGGGGGGGGAGAGAGAGAAGGGAAGCAGCAAAAGTCTGCAATAAGCACTTGGCCCCAGCCTCCAGCTCAGACTAAAAATACAGAGATGACCCTGTTCTAAAAATTACCATTTAGCACCAGGAGCTGGCGTGGCCGCCAAGCCAAAAATCCATATTCCATCAGCTGTAATGGACTGCTAGTCACATTTCCTTCTTGGAAGCGGCTGCCCTGCTCTGGAGGCAGCACTCTGAAGCCTTGCGCAGCAAGGTGGCAGCTGCGGGTGGAAATTCATTAGGGACATCTCCTCGGACGCCAGTGCATTCATCACAATTAAATGCGCAGCCAGGAGGCTCTGCTTACGGGCTCCTGGCAGGGACGGAGAGCAGGCGCTGACTGCCGCAGGCATCGCTGCCCTGCCCATGGGGCGCAAGGAGCCTCTGCCAGGTGTCCCGAGTAAGGTACCAGGCCGCTGCCGAAGGAGCTGGGCAGGCTCTACCCACGGGCGGCTGTGGCACAAGCACAGGCAGTGAGCCACCTGCACAAGTGGCCTTGGTGGGGATGGCAGCCGGAGCAAGGATCTGCCAGGAAGGAGGTGCCACATGGATTCCCAGCAGAGCCCTTCAAGACCCCCCCAGGTGCTGCTGGTGAGCAGAGGTGATCTGACAGGTAAGGAGGGTTAGAGGATCGGCGGGTGGGGCTCGTTCGCAGCTTGGCCTGGGCGGGACTCACTCGCCCCCTTGTGACAAATGGGCAGGACCTGCCAACCTCCATCGAGTGCCTGGAGGTTGGAGGATGGATGGCGGCTAACAGATTGAGGTTGAATCCTGACAAGACAGAAGTACTGTTTGGGGGGGGCAGGAGGCGGGCAGGCGTGGGGGACTCCCTGGTCCTGAATGGGGCAACTGTGCCCCTGAAGGACCAGGTGCGTAGCCTGGGAGTCATTTTGGACTCACAGCTGTCCATGGAGGCGCAGGTCAATTCTGTGTCCAGGGCAGCTGTCTACCAGCTCCACCTGGTGCGCAGGATGAGACCCTACCTGCCCGCAGACTGTCTCGCCAGCGTGGTGCATGCTCTGGTTATCTCCCGCTTGGATTACTGCAATGCGCTCTACGTGGGGCTACCTTTGAAGGTGACCCGGAAATTACAACTAACCCAGAATGCGGCAGCCAGACTGGTGACTGGGAGCGGCCGCCGAGACCACATAACACTGGTCTTGAAAGACCTACATTGGCTCCCGGTATGTTTCCGGGAACAATTCAAAGTGCTAGTGCTGACCTTTCAAGCCCTAAACAGCCTCAGCCCAGTATACCTGAGGGAGTGTCTCCACCCCCATCATTCTGCCCAGACACGGAGGTCCAGCTCCGAGGGCCTTCTGGCGGTTCCCTCATTGCGAGAAGTGAGGTTACAGGGAACCAGGCAGAGGGCCTTCTTGGTGGTGGCCCCCACCCTGTGGAACGCCCTCCCTTCAGAGGTCAAGGAGATAAACAACTATCCTACTTTTAGAAGACATCTTAAGGCAGCCCTGTTTAGGGAAGCTTTTAATGTTTGATGCTGTATTGTGCTTTTAATATTTGGTTGGAAGCCACCCAGAGTGGCTGGGGAAACCCAGCTAGATGGGCAGGGTATAAATAATAATAAATTTATTATTATGATTATCAAAGGATGGCTCACCTCCCCTTTCCCTCCAGGCCTGACAGTTCCTAGAACTTCTTCCGCCCAGAGTGGGGCACGGAAGCCTTTGCACAGAGCTGGATCCAGAGGGAGAAGAGGCCATTAATTAAGGGAGCCGCCCGAGAGAGCCTGTGGTTGGCAGGCCAGCAGCAGGGAAGGAGGAACTGGCAGGCTCTGCTGAACTCAGGAGATGAGGAGAGATGGGGCCTGGGAGATGGACAGACAGAAGGAGGGAGGGAGGACGGGGAAGGGCATTCTGCAAAGCAGGCGCAGAGGAGAGAACGGGACCCCCGTGCTGCTGCCACGGGACCCTCCTGCCAAGCATCATTCTAGACCAGTCGTGGCCAAACTTGGCTCTCCAGCTGTTTTGGGACTACAATTCCCATCACCCCTGATCACCGGTCCTCTTAGCTAGGGATGGTGGGAGTTGTAGTCCAAAAACCGCTGGAGGGCCAAGTTTGGCCACCACTGATCTGGACGCTTGGATCGCTTCTGCTGTTCTCTCCCGCAACCCCAAACGCCATCAGATCTTTCAGGGAGGACAGCCGCAGTGGAGGCTGGGGCAGGGGAGAGGCTCAAACATGGGGCGCAAGGTCAGCCCGCAAGGGGAGCTCCCACAAGCCTCAGTCAAGGCAGGAGGAGTCCAGGTGTAAAGCTGACTTTCTGGGCAAACGCAGCTGCCGCACTCTCTGGAAATCCCTCGACCTCCAACCTCCCCTGAGAGGCTGAAGACCTGCCTTCCTCTCCTGCGTGGCCCAAAGATGCCACCCCTTCCTGGAAGGGCACAGGCTGAGGTCGCGCATACTCAACACCCACAAGTAAATAAGCGTGTGTGTGTTTGTGTGTGTACTGGAGTGGGGAGGGAGGGAGGTCCCCTTGACCGCTCGGCCCCTCTTCAGCCCCATGGGGAGCATCTTGGTCCATCATTCATGCTGGTAGCTCTCAGCAGCATCGGCTGGGCCTGGAAAAAGGACCCTGGCCAGGTGCTCCTCCAAACCGTGGAGGAGAAAGGGCCCCCCTAGCTGGCTGCTATTTGACACCCGTGCCTTCCTCTTGCTCCTCTCCTGTCATAGAATCATAGAGTTGGAAGAGACCACAAGGGCCATCCAGTCCAACCCCCTGCCAAGCAGGAAACACCATCAAAGCATTCTTGACATATGCCTGTCAAGCCTCTGCTTAAAGACCTCCAAAGAAGGAGACTCCACCCCACTCCTTGGTAGCAAATTCCACTGCCAAACAGCTCTTACTGCCAGGAAGCTCTTCCTAATGTTTAGGTGGAATCTTCTTTCTTGTAGTTTGAATCCATTGCTCCGTGTCCGCTTCTCTGGAGCAGCAGAAAACAACCTTTCTCCCTCCTCTATATGACATCCTTTTATATATTTGAACATGGCTATCATATCACCCCTTAACCTTCTCTTCTCCAGGCTAAGCATACCCAGCTCCCTAAGCCGTTCCTCATAAGGCATCGTTTCCAGGCCTTTGGCCATTTTGGCTGCCCTCCTCTGGACACGTTCCAGCTTGTCAGTATCCTTCTTGAACTGTGGTGCCCAGAACTGGACACAGTACTCCAGGTGAGGTCTGACCAGAGCAGAATAGAGTGGTACTATTACTTCCCTTGATCTGGATGCTATACTCCTATTGATGCAGCCCAGAATTGCATTGGCTTTTTGAGCTGCTGCATCACACTGCTGACTCATGTCAGGTTTGTGGCCTACCAAGACTCCTTGGTCAGGACCCCTCTCCTCAGACACTCTGGAGAACAGCCCTTGCTGCTGCTGCTGCCGCCACCATCTACGCCACAGGCGCCACCGCTGGGCCTGCAGGGACATATCTCTCCAAGCAGGACCTCTGCACCCATCTCCTCCACTCTCTCACCCAGGACAGGCCCCGCCAGTCTCGGGTGCCTGCACACTCCTCTCCCAAGGGTGTTCATAATCCCATTTCATGCCCCATGGCGCTCCAGAGTAAGCCACTGGATCTCTCTATGTGGTAAGTCATTTTAGACTCACAGCTGTCCATGGAGGTGCAGGTCAATTCTGTGTCCAGGGCAGCTGTTTATCAGCTCCATCTGGTACGCAGGCTGAGTCCCTACCTGCCCGCTGACTGTCTCTCCAGAGTGGTGCATGCTCTAGTTATCTCCCGCTTGGACTACTGCAATGCGCTCTACGTGGGGCTACCTTTGAAGGTGACCCGGAAACTACAACTAACCCAAAATGCGGCAGCTAGACTGGTGACTGGAAGCGGCCACCAAGACCACATAACACCGGTCTTGAAAGACCTACATTGGCTCCCAGTACGTTTCCGAGCACAATTCAAAGTGTTGGTGTTGACCTTTAAAGCCCTAAACGGCCTAGCCCAGTATACCTGAAGGAGCGTCTCCACCCCCATCGTTCTGCCCGGACACTGAGGTCCAGCGCAGAGGGACTTCTGGCGGTTCCCTCACTACGAGAAGCCAAGTTGCAGGGAACCAGGCAGAGGGCCTTCTCGGTAGTGGCACCCACCCTGTGGAATGCCCTCCCACTAGAGGTCAAAGAGAACAACAATTACCAGACCTTTAGAAGGCTTCTCAAGGCAGCCCTGTTTAGGGAAGCTTTTAATGTTTGATGGATTTCTGTATTTTAGAATTTCTGTTTTGTTGGAAGCCGCCCAGAGTGGCTGGGGGAACCCGGCCAGATGGGCGGGGTATAAATAATATATTATTATTATTATTATTATTATTATTATTATTATTATTATTATTATTAAGGCTGGACAGCCCCCTGGAGCCCATCCCAGAGCAGAGAGGGGGAGGGAGGGAGGGAGGGAGGGAGGGAGGAGAGAGAGAGAGAGAGAGAGAGAGAGAGAGAGAGAGAGAGAGAGAGAGAGAGAAGCACCCCGTCCGTGTCTGCAGAGAAGGGCCTGCTTCTGCGCCTACTCCTGCCTTCTTTCTGCAAGGACTCTCTCTCTGCCCACTTTCTAGGCTGGGGTGACACATGCAGCCAGTGGCATGGGGGGGGGCACTTCCCAATGGTCCTCCAGGAGCTGCTATTGCTTTTATTTATTTATTTTATAAATACTCTTTATTGGTTTTTACAAAAACAAATCCAAAGTAATATAAAGGGGGGGGGGACTTCTACCATATCCATTTATGAGATTCTCTGAATCTCGTGACTCCCCCCCCCCCCCCTACACGGGTCCTTAAAACAATTCTTCTGAAACGGCATCTCATTACATTCTCCACATTCTCCATGTTTTTGTTTCTTCACAACTTATTTTCACAGCCCAGCTAACTGTATTCTTATTTGCTTACAATGGTCTCCTAAGTAAATTATAATCCCCCCCCAATTCTTTTTGAAAGCTGCTATTGCTTTTAGAGCTCCGGGCCACGAGAAAACCAGCACACAGGGGAGTTTCCAAAGTAAGGAAGCATCCGAACCACGATTCTTCTGCCGTCTCCCATTCCCAGTCTGAAGTGACAAAGTCTGCTCTACCAGCAGCTTCCATCATCCCTTCCACAGTACTTGGGTACTGAGCCTTGTGTGTGGTGGCCCCTCTCTCTGCCCTTTGAGATTATTCCACCCCTGGAATATTAGACAAGCGCTGCCTCTGTTGAAGACCTTAGCCTTTTAAGCGGAGAAGGCTCTGCATCTGCATTGGAATGCTATTATTATTATTATTATTATTATTTTATTTACAACATAGTCCTCAACAGCTCATACATACAAACAAACCCACCACCACTGACAATTTAATTATCAAAATTAAACTCCTATCCCCTTACACAAAGAAAATATAACATAAAAACAAAAGACTTCCATTATCCTGTAAATGGCCTCCTTATTTACTTCTTGTGTACTGTTTCTTTTATATGTGATTATGACAATTTTTCCTAATTATGACTTTAAAAAACCACAAAGTCTCCTATAGAAATTAATCGAAACAAGTCCAGGTGTATATTTTGGGACACTCTTTGGTAAAGTATTCTCTGCATTTCCCCCATCCTTTTTGGAATTCTTGTCTAGGTTGTCCCCTAATTGTCTCTGTTAATCTGGCCAATTCAGTATAATCTAATAATTTATCCTGCCACTCCTTTTTTGTTGGCACAAATTCTTTTCCCCAATTTCTGGCAATTAAGGTCCTCGCCGTGCCTGTGGCAGACAGGAATATTTCCCGATCCTCTTTTGCTATACCTGTGTTTGTTATTCCTAATTGGAAAGCTTCTGTATTTTTTCCCAAAATTATATTTAAACATTTTTTAAAAGTTCATCCCAGAAGGTTTTGATTTTTTTCACAGGTCCACCAGATATGTATAAGTGTCCCTTCCGCTTTACTGCACCTCCATGCATTGGAATGCTTTTAATAATTGGTTTATTATTGATAGCCTGCCCACCTGGCTGGGCTTCCCCGTTATAATCTGGCGAAACTGGGCTCCTTTGGAAGGAATAAATACGGAATGAATTCTGGGCAGAGCCTTGCCTAGGGTACCCTGAGCAACTGCGGCCCTGCCACCCACGCTGCTTTGGCCAGGCTGGAAGGAGGGGGGAAGGGGGCACCAAGCCTGGCACCAATGCTCGGGCACTCTGAAGACGACCCCAGACGAAGAGCGAGGCTCGTGCAATTCATCTCCGCAGCCACTCAGTGAGGTGGCTGCAGAGGGCATCTCGGCTCCAACTTTGCAATTATGAATCACTGCACAATCACACCAAAGGCGCCCGTTTCAATCACGGAAGTGGCGGCTCTTCACATCCCGGCCATCCTCCTAACAAGCAGGGGCTCTGAACTGGGGGTGGGCGGGTAGGGAGGGAGGGAGAGAAGACTGGGTGCCTCTGCGCATGGTGAGCGCAACACCCCCCCCCCCAAAAAGCTCCCCCAGGCCCCTTGTCCCTGCTCACACATGACCAGGCACTCAGGCAGTGGGTCAGAGAGCTGGCAGCGACCGTGCAGCCTGAACACAACCCGGCAGCCGGGCAGGAAGGAAAGAGAGGAACAGGTCTTACACCAGAGGAGGAATATTGGCAGGCGGGAGGCTGAGATCCTCCCATCTCCACACTCTTTGCTGACAGATTAGTCAGCAAACGTCTCTCGGCAGCCTAAGGAGGGTTTCGTTGGGGGCTATTGGCTGGTAACTTCCAGGCCAAGACGGAGGGAGAATCTGGGGGCAGCGGCTGGATCAGGGCAAACAGGGCAGGGGCGCCGAGCTCCGCATCCTGTTTTCCCCCACCAGATGCTCCAATAGGAAGCCCACCAGCGCAGCAGCAACAGCAGCGATCTCCTCACTTGTGATTCCCAGCAAGTGGCGTTGAGAGGAGAGCAGCGCATTCTTTGCTTGTGCCTTGAAACGGTGCTGCTGTGAACACGCCGCAATCAGAGCCCTTTTCAATCAGGCAACCGCCTCCCCTTCCGAAGGTTATTTGCTAAATCAGCCTCCCCACAACCTGACACCCCCTCCAGGAGGGGGGGGGGCGTTGTGAACACCTGGAGACGGAGATCAACACCGCCGACCCCTCAAGCAGGCGCATGCACCACCCACAGCCCGCAGTCTGCCCAGGGCCCCCCGCGGCACCCGCTGCCCGCAGAACCCCCCCCCCCCCCCCAAGGTGCTTCTGTCTTCTCATCAAACTTGGGACACAAACGGCCAAAGGCATGAAAGGATGTTGAGCTCCGCTTGCGCCTTCTCTGTGCCCACACACGAGAAGGTTCCTGTTGCTCCCTTTGTCCCAGCGGCCGGGAGAAATGTCTTCCCTTACCCACAGGCCGTCCCAGGCTGACTATGCGCAAACTACGGCCGGGCCTTCCTCCTCGCGGATTCCACTTCGCTGGGCCAGCAGAAGAGGCAGACTGCAAAGTGCACGGCGTCCTTCCGACAAGCAAAGTGCATGAGATTCGTGCCACGCCAGCTCAGAAGCCGCCGTGTCCTTGCCAAGGTAAGGACGCCTTGTGGGAAGAGATTAGCAGCGACCCAAGAAGTGGGGAAGGGGCTGGGGAGGGGGCCAAAGGAGATGCAGTTCTGCAGTGGGCCTGTGTCTCAATTGGCTGACCGAGACCCCAACTCACTCACACCCCCAACATGGGGGTGGGAAGGATTTATTTATCTAGACCCTCCGCTTGAGAAAAACCTCCCCCAAGTCGCCTGCCCTCAACCCGGCCAGCCCATTCCCATTACGACAAGAAGGAGCAGCAGGCAAAGTCTGGAGTCTTTCCAAAATCTGAGAGGCGCTTCCAGACTTGCTTCTCTCATTTTTAAAAAGCAGGCTCAGGTGCCCTAAGCGGGGAGAAGCCTCCGTCGTCACGAGTGGCATCTGAAGCCCTGGCGTGACAGGAGAGGGGTGCAAAGCAAAGAAGAGTGCCTCTGAGCATGTACAGACTACTTGTCGTTCACACCTTGAGAACCGGGTCCTTCAGCCACAGTCACAACCATCTCTGAATGTCTACCCAGTCCAGCAACTGCTAAAAGACAGGGACCGGGGCTTGAACCCACCTGCTGTGAGCCACAGCCTGGTGTAAGGTGGTGGCGGTGAAGAGGCAGTGGCAGTCCAGCCCCTGGCAGAGCAGAACCACCCTCCGGGGCTGTGCCAGTCCAGAGCACCCAGGCTAAAGCACAAGCAGAGCGAGGCAAGAGCAGAAAGGCCCTGGGAGAGACCTTTCCGCTGGCAACACAAAGCCGGCAAAGTGACTGACGGCTGGGAAAGGTCAGCCTGTCCGAGGCCGGCAGCTTCGGGTGGCACAGAGTTTCGACAAGGCGCCCCAGCGGTTCCTGAGCAACTAGCTCTGCTCCAAAGCCAATTTCAGGCTAACTGTGGCTAACTGTTAAGAGGGGCAACAAAGGTCAACAACGCAAAAAATGATCCATAAACATTCTCCTGCTTGAAGCCAGAAGCAGAAAGTTCCAGGCTCATGAAACCAAGGCGGGCATTTTGTCAGGGAGGGTGGCATGTGGCTATGGTGTGGGTGGGGGGCAGAAGGGGCATGCATCAGGGAGCGGGCTTCCTCTCGCACAAATCCATCCCCTCTCATCCCAAGCTCAATTCCTCGGCTTCCCCCTACCTGGAAGAGGCTGTGCACATGGGCCACCTGTTCTAAGCCCCCCATCCTGAAAGAAAACCTTGGCCTATTTGGGGAGGGGGGCCTCTGGCAACTTCAAAGGCTCATTTCCGCACACTCACCCCACAAAAGACAAGAATTTTCTGGTGCTGAAGAACTACACACAAACCCGCATTTTGCAAAGTCCTGGGAAGGGAGGAGGCCTTGTGCTTTGGGGTCCCTGGGTCCACCAAAGTGACGCAGAGGCAGCCTTACAGACTCAAATGCGAGGAGGCTTCCTCCTGCCTCCCCAAAGGAAGCCCAAGGCATACACTGCCTGGCAACAGTGTGGGGCTGCTCCTGTGCCTCCTCCCACTGGCACCCGAGTTCGTGGCCCCGTAAGGCCAAGTCCCTCTGCCCACAAAGCCAACTGGACCCCCGCGAAGCCACATCCTTAAGGTGAGCTCAGCCCGCGCAGCCGCAACTCGCCGTTTGCCAAGCCCGGGCAAGAAAAGACGAAAACTCTCCACGCCACCCCACCTCGCAGCCTCTCTCTCTCTCTTGCCCGCCTGCACAGATCCTGGCCCAGAAGGAGGGCAAGAGCTCTTTCCAACGGACCAGCTGCTACTCCACAGAAAGACCAGAGGAAGGAGACGGTCAGAAGACAACCCCCCCCCCGCAGCCCTGGCCCCCTACCTCTCGCTGCATCACCAGCTCCTTTGTGAAGAGGGTGGCCTCCTCGCTGAAGGGCTCCCCCTCTTGGACCAGGCCGGGCAGGTTCCGGGCTCCACGGGGACATTCGATGCCTGAGGAAGGAAGGAAGGAAGCAGAGGGGGAGAGAGGTTTTCAGTGAGCTTCCTTTTCTTTCCTGTCTTTATCAAGTTCCTTCCATGCTAGGATGGGGGGCCCTCTGTCAAGGATTCGCTCACTGCCACTTGGGCATCACAAGGGGGTGGACCAGATGAGTCTTTGGGTTCCTTCCAACTCCTCGACCTTTGGAACGAGGAGGTTTCCTCGGGGTCACCCAGCCTGGTTTGAGAGAGCCGGAAAGGAGCTCCGCAGAAAAGCAGAAGACACCCAGCAGGGCCTGCCTTGGAGGGGAGGCTGACCAGGACTGTCTGGGCAGGCCCAAGATGGAGCCTTGGAGGCTGCCTGGCCAGGCCTGAGGTCCCCTTGCGGCCGCCCCCCTCAAGGAATCCCCTCCTCATCCGTCCAGGGCAGAGGCAGCCAGGCAGGGCCAGAAGGCTCTCCTCTGCAAGGAGCCCAGGGCAGACCTTGCTTCCACTGCACCCCATCCCTGGGCCGGGGGGGGGGGGGGCTCCGAGTGGCAAAGGCTCCTGGGGAGGAGCTGGGCCAGCCGGCAGGGACCCCAGGAGACAGAGCAGCTGGAAAGGCCAGCACCCAAGGGCTTTTCCGTGGGTGCAGATAGTAAGAATAATTTATTATTTATACCCCGCCCATCTGGCTTGGTTTCCCCAGCCACTCTGGGCAACTCCCAACAGAATATTAAAAACACAATAAAACATCAGACATTAAAAACTTCCCTAAACAGGGCTGCCTTCAGATGTCTTCTAAATGTCATATAGTTGTTTATTCCTTTGACATTTGATGGGAGGGCGTTCCACAGGGCGGGAGCCACCACTGAGAAGGCCCTCTGCCTGGTTCCCTGTAACTTAGCTTCTTGCTAAGTTACAGCTAAGTTACTTAGCTTCTTGCTAAGTGTGCATGCACACGAAAGCTCATACCAAAATATAAACTTAGTTGGTCTTTAAGGTGCTACTGAAGGAATTTTTTTATTTTGCTTAGCTTCTTGCAGTGAGGGAACCGCCAGAAGGCCCTCGGAGCTGGACCTCAGTGTGGAGACACTCCTTCAGGTATACTGGACTGAGGCCATTTAGGACTTTAAAGGTACTGGGAGCGAGTGAAGATATTTTAGAACTGGTGTTCTATGCTCTTGGCGGCCACCCAGTCACCAGTCTAGCTGCCGCATTCTGGATTAGTTGTAGTTTCTGGGTCGCCTTCAAAGTAGCCCCATGGAGAGTGCATTGCAGTAATCCAAGCGGGAGATAACCAGAGCATGCACCACTCTGGTGAGACAGTCCGTGGGCCGGGAGGGTCTCATCCTGCGTACCAGATGGAGCTGGTAGACAGCCGCCCTGGACACAGAATTGACCTGCGCCTCCATGGACAGCTGTGAGTCCAAAATGACCCCCAGGCTACACACCTGGTCCTTCAGGGGCACAGTTGCCCCATTCAGGACCAGGGAGTCCTCCATACCCGCCCGCCTCCTGTCCCTCCCAAAACAGCACTTCTGTCTTGTCAGGATTCAACCTCAATCTGTTAGCCGCCTTCCATCCTCCCACCGCCAAGAGGTGCTGGCACTGCTTATCTCGGTTCACACATGCACTTATCTGTGCTCTCCAGGACAGAGCTTGAGCCCGCGGCTTGCAATGGGAGGCAGAGGTGGCAGGGGCTACTGGGAACCCCCACAATTGCCAGAAGTGGGGGCCAGTAGGGAGGGGAGAAAAGTTGCAAGAGAAGGATGCAAGGCTTCAGGTGAGACAAGTCTCCAGTGCTAGCACCTGCCCGCCAGGGGCTGCCCCCTCCACCCCCAGCCTCACAAGAGCAGCCGCTGCGGCCGCCCTCCTGCCAGGGGGCAAGCTCCTGCCCCACAGCGGCTGAAGCGCAGCCCCAATCCACTTCCATGCTCCGGTGCCTTGCCAGGAGGAGGAAGGCTGGAAGGGAGCCAATGCCAGCCACTTTGGGCAGCTCCTTGGTGCAAGGCATAGGCGCCCGGCCAGCCTTCCCCTGCGAGGCGCCTCGAAATAGCCCTGCGATTCCCTCCAGGGCAGCGAGAGAGGCATTTCGGCGGCGGCTCCGCAGGCTCAGCCCCGCGCATGCTGATCAGCCGAGGCTGAAGCTGACTGCCGAGCGGCGGCTTCCGGACTGGAAGCCATTTTTGCTGGAATAATTTAAGGAGCAATAAAGCTGGGAAAGAAACCGCTGGGACATAACCTGAAATAAAGGTTTAGTGAGGCGGATGCGCCGCTGCCACAGAGAACAAGGAGGACGGGGGTCCATAAAGGAGCTTTATAGCAGCTGCGGCGGCGTCTGTCAAGAGCATCAACCACTTGATGCGCAAAATGTCCCCGCTGGGGAGTTTGGCTTCCTCCCAGGGGGAGAGAGGTGGGGCGGCTCGAGGCAGGAAAAAGATGTGGCAGCCAGAGACTCTGCGGGCGCAAAGGGCTGAGGGAGCCCGGCGGGAATAAGTGGGGTGGTGGTGAGGAGGAGGAGGGGGTGGCCCTGCAATACCCCCAGAGCCTAAATTCAGGCTGGGGTGGCACAAAGTCCACGGCAGAAGAGAACCTGGCTGGGAGCAGAGAAGGAAGCTCTCCCCCTCTCCTCCACAGCCTGGACATCCTCCTTTCACATCCTAGCTTGGAGGCACCCAATCAACAAACTTTCAAAAGGGAGCCTGCCTTGTGGAGGCCGGACTCGATGGCCCCTTCCAACTCCACAGTTCGAGGCTTCCTGTCCCAGGAGGCAAGACTCGCCTGCTTTGCTAGATCCTTTGGGGTTCTGGTCTCCTCCCTACATGGGCTTCCTTTGGGGACGACCCAACACCTGTGGGTCAGCAAAGTCTTGGGGCTCCAAACCTCCCCCTTCCAAGCACCCCAAACCAGGTTTCCCGGAGGGACCCCCCAAGGCACAAGGCCTGCGCTTCTCCACAGGCTGTGGGTAGCAACAGAATCGCAGAGTCGGAAGGGACCCCTAAGGGCCATTTAGCCCACCCCCTGCGAGGCAAGAACCACCACTAATGCATCTCTGACAGATGGCCACCCGACCTCTGCGTAGAAGCCACCAATTTGGCTTTTTTCGCATCAGGCTCCCCACCTGGCAGGAGGGCTCATGAGATGGAGAATGCGAAGGAGCAGAGGCCCAAACGATGGCAGCTTATTACCTGTAATAGCTGCCTCTGCCAAGTGCTGGCCGGGCACAGCCGGAGAAGCAGGGATTGATTCTGCTACGTTATTAGAGCCGCAGAGGCAGGTCGAGTGCCGATCCATCAAGGAGGCGGCACCCCAAGAGAGAGCCCAGACATGTGGGCCCCTGCCGTTTCAGCTTCGCCAACGCCGGGTCCCAGCCAGATTCCTAGCAACTGTGGGGCATCCACCTCGCCTCTTCCAGACCCCCAGGTTCAACAGGCCACCTGGAAAGTGGAGGGCGGAAGAAAGGGCCACAGGCCCCGGAGGGCGGAAGAAAGGGCTCCCATCACCAGCAACTATCAAATGCTCCTGCCTGGCCACATACCTGGGGCAGCCAAACTGCCCTGCCTGGCCAGTGGGGGAGACCCACGGGAGACCCCTGCCTTGGGGGTACACTCCCTCCTTCCACTCGCACCCAGTGGCTCTGCGCCCCTCCTTCCAAAAAGGGGGACCCATGTTCCCCTGCTCATGCTGTCTGTCCCAGGCCGGGACGGGGCATCAAAACACAATATTAAGAACGCTTTAAAACAACTCCCGGCCATAAAAGGAGGTGGGTCCTGAGAACATGCGCCTCCAACTGCAAAAGAAGTCGGGGGCAAAGAGACGGGCCTTCAGCGTCCTCCGGAAGCTGTGCAATGAAGGCACCAGGTGGACCTCTGTGGGGAGGGAGCCCCACAGGTCTGGGGCTGCCACGGAGAAGCCCCCACCCCCCTGGGTCACCACACAAACCCCTGTGCCTCTGAGAGGGGAGGGACCCCCCCCCCAAGAGGGTCCTCAGAGAAGGAGGCGGCCATTCAGTTATGTGGGGCTGGAGTTGTCTTGGGCTTGGAGCACCAATGGAAGCACCTGGAACGGGGCCTGGAAAGGAACCAGCGTGGAGGATTTAATGCAGAATTCTCCTGGGGGTCCAAAGTGCAGGAGCCCCCCAGATCCAGGCCGGCTCCTGCCAGAGACGCATACCGGGCAAAGCCAGGGAACAGCTGGGTGACGCCACTGCCGCCAGCCGGAGATGGGCCAGGGCAGCGGGAGGCAGTGCCAAAGCCTCCCAGGTGGGCAGCAGGGCAAGGAGGGGGGAGAGGCGCTCTCCAGCGGCAAGGCAAAAGCCGCCTGACGACAGCAAGGCAAGGAGCCCCGAGAGGGAAGGCTCCTGAAAGAGAGGAGGAGGCGCTGCCATGGCAGGACGGGGCAGCCACACACACACACACCCAGGACAGGCGCAGGGACGCACGTTTGTGCTAGCGAGCATTTTGCAAATGGGGCTGGCCAAGGTCACTTCCCAAGGTACATAAGAACTCAGCATCTAGCCCAGCATCCGGCTCTCCCAGTGGGCCAGCAGGTGCCCCTTGGGGAAAACCCACAAGCCCTGGAGCCCTCTTCTCCCCTCCGACGATTCCTCTGACCGAAGAGGCTAGTCCTCGTGGCTGGTAGTAACCACCGGCCTCCTCCTCCTCCGTGAATTGCTCCCTGCAGGAGGGAGTTCCGCAGTTCTGTGCTGCCTGAAGAAGGGCTTTCTTTGCCAGCCTGGCCTTGCAGACTCTGCTGGCCTCGCAGGCTCTGCGCCAGGGACGGCTGCAGCACCCACTGAAGCCAGCCCAGCCCTGCACACCAACTGCCTGGCAGACCTCCCGGCTCAGCACCCTTGGCCCATCAGCAGCTCCTCCCTCCAGCACCTGGGGTGCCCCTCTCCCCCAAAGCACCACCTTGCAAACTGGGACCTCGGCCTGGCCTGGCCTGGCCCAGAGGTCAGAGGGAGCTGGGTTCCCTCTCCCCAGCACCCACTACAAAGCCCCCGGTCCCAAGGGCGTACCCACCACGGGGCAAGTTAGGGCAGCTGCCCTACTCTAGAAGCAGGGCTGGTGGGCAGAGGCGGAGCACAGCCCGGCGGAGCGCGAGTTCGCCATTCCCGCCGCGCCGCGCCGCACCCTCCCTCCAGCTCCCCGGCGCGCCCTCAGGCAAGGCCAAGTGCGGCGGGGAACCAGGGAGCGCGGCGCGGTGGGCGGGAACGCCGAACTCGCGCTCCACTGGGCTGGGCTCCGCCTCCGCCCACCAGCCCTGCTTCTAGGGAGGGGCACAGCCCGGCGGAGCGCGAGTTCGCCGTTCCCACCCGCCGCGCTGCGCCCTCCCTCCAGCTCTCCGTCGCGCCCTCTGGCAAGGCCAAGCGCGGCGGGGAACCAGAGAGCGCGGCGCGGCGGGCGGGAACGCTGAACTCACGCTCCGCTGGGCTGGGCTCCGCCTCCGCCCACCAGCCCTGCTTCTAGGGAGGGGCACAGCCCGGCGGAGCGCAAGTTCGCCGTTCCCGCCCACTTTGTGGCCCCTCCCCTTCCATGCCTTGGCCCCTCCCCTTGCCCCCCCCCTAGTTTTGATCCTGGGTACGCCCAGACAGCCGCAGGCCTTGCTCCTGCCAGAGAGAGAGAGAGAGAGAATGAGAGAGAGGCTGCTCTGCTGCTCCTGAGAGAGATAAATATAGCACAAGAGTTTTCTTGGACTGGATCGAGGGAGAGAAAAGCATTGGAAAGAAATAGGTGAATAAATCAGAGGGAAAAGTGCTTTGTGCAGCAAAATCGCTGCACCCAGCGTTGCCACATATTAATGACCCCGGGGAGAGCTTCGCTCAGCCTGCCTTTCACATGCGATGTTCCCCAGCATACTGACAAGTTAGTACTGGGGCAGGGGAAGGATGCCGCTGGCGGGGAGGGGAGCCCTGCCTGACCCCTGCCAGGACCGAGGAAGGGAGAGCGTGGCAGAGGCTGCAGTGGGGGGCGGGGGGCGGGAACTGCCTGCGTTTTGCAAGGGGCAGCAGAAAAGTCCTGGGGAACAGCTTCAAAGCAAACACAGCCATAGGAGCACAGAGATAGAACAAGTGGCCTGGCCTCGCTGGCTGCCTCTCTCCCCCCCCCCCAACCACAGACAGCCCAGGACAAAATCACAGAATTTGAGAGTTGGAAGGGATCCAAAGGCTCATCTAGTCCAACCCCCTGCAATGCAGAAGTCACAGCTATCAGGGAACAAGTGGAGAGGCAGGCATGCTGGCGAGACCTCAAGGCACATGGCAGAGGTGCTCAGTCCTGAAAGAACAACCATTCCTCAGGTGAGGAACCCCCTGCCTCTCCTGCATCTCAGGCTCCAGGAAATGGGACGTTCGCTAACTGGGGACACAGAAAGACGGGCTCGCAATGGGGGCTTTGGCGACACGGTAACCCGCCTGCCAGGTGCAAAGGCTGTGGGCATGGACATCGGAAGAGCCGCCTGGATCAGGCCAAAGGAGGCAGCCCATCTAGGTCCAGCCTCCTGTGGGAAACCAGCAAGCAGGATTGGAGCCCAAGAGCAGCTCTCCCCTCCTGTGAATTATTGTATTTTAATATTATTAAAATTATTTTATTTTAATATTTTGCTGGAAGCTGCCCAGAGTGGCTGGGGAAACCCAGCCAGATCTGGAGGGTACAAATAAATTATTATTATTATTATTATTATTATTATTATTATTATTATTATTATTATTCCAGCCACTGGAATTGAGGAGCATTGTAGGACCATTGATCCTCTTTTAAAGCAAGTTCCGTTGTTTGCCTCTGCACTGCGTGAAGAAGGACTTTCTTATATCTGTACCAAATCTTCACCTTCCATTTCATTGGACGTTCATGAGTCCCAGCATTACGAGAGGGGGAGGAAAACTTTCCTCTGCCCTCAAGTCACCGAGAGAAGACGGCAGGTGGATCGGCGAAGGTGGCGCAGGCCAGCGCGCTTGGAAACATACTTGTGCAAAACATCGGCGGAGGCCGAAATCCCGGAGAACCTTCTCCGACACGACACCTGTTCCCTGCGCAGTGCCTGCTGGCCAGGGAGAGCTCAGGAGCCTGGAAGAGACAGGGGTGTCCAGGAGAGGGCGTCAGACTGGCTAGGCACTGGGGGGCAGCTGAGCCCCCCCCTCACACACAAAGACTGGCGCCACTTGAAGAAGCGCCACGGAGCACTCAAGATGGCAAGGGACGCCGGCTGTTCTTCCAAAGACTTCTGGGGAGCACGAGATTTGTGACAACTCCATTCCTAAAGGATGCTGCTACAAACAGCTCCAGATAAAGGGGGATTGGGAAGATTTGAAAGCAGGAGCCTTGGAAAACATGACAGCAATTTAAAAGAGATGAAGGGGCCGCAGAGGAGGAGGAGGAGGCACTTGGGGAGAGACACAATGCCTAGGTGTTTATATGCTAATTCCGGGAGCCTCTCGGCCCAAAGGAGGGAGCTGAAGGCCCTTCGCTAAATGAGGAGAGAGATGTGGGGAGCATATCAGAAGCTGGGGGGAGGCGGGGAGAGAGGCTGGGCTGCTGGCAGATAACTCAATGAAAGCATCAACTCAGCATGCCGCAACAGCGAGGGGAAAGGTAAATTCCACGGTGGAGATTATGAAGGGGGGGGGGGGTGGAATTGAAAATAAAACTGCCTGCCAGCCTTTTCAGGCCTTTTATACAGACCTAGGAAGCAGCCACATTTGGAATCTGCAGTGCACAAAGGGGGCTCAGAAAAGAGCCATCAAACCCATCGAGGGGCTGGAGGAATTCCCTTGTGATTGAAGGGGATCGTGATTGGGGGGGGGGGGGAGAGATTTAGAAAATAAAATAGAAGGGTGGGAGAAATGATACAGGCATGGAGAAAGTGGATGGAGACATATTCTTCTCCCTCCTAAGGCTAGAAGGCGGGGAAGACCCAATTAAACGGGTAGGCGATTCAGAATAATAACAACAACTTGCTTTTTTATATCCCGCCCATCTGACTGGGCTGCCCAGTGAGAAGGCAAAGGCTGGAGGTGGAGTCGCCCCACAGCCTGCCATAAGATGAGTCCCAGGCGGCACTCGGCCTGCAGGTGGCAAGGAACATGCCAGCCAGCAGATGGGTGGTAGCTGGACAGAGATGAGCAATTCTGTTCCCTGCAGAAATCTGAGCCGTAAGGAAAGGTCTCTCCCCCCCCCCCCCATTTCCATATCCAGCACATGTTACTGCGCTGCATGGAGAGAGGGAGTTCTCCAGGACGTGAAGGGCATGAGGCTGCCTGGGGAACCTCGAGGGGGTGGGGGGGTGGGGTCTGATGCCCTGCAAAGCCCAGAACTTGAAAAATCTGCAAGTGAGAAAACCCAAAGCAGAGCTCCCGTTGTTTGGCCCCCTCCAGAGCCACTCAGGCACCTTTGGCTTATTTACCCAGAAATTGCAAAAAAACCCAGAGCAGAGCAGCACACATAAGGGGGAAAGACCGTTCCACTCAGACCTGTGTTAACTTTCTGCGCTCCCTCCTGTAGCAACGGTGAAATTGTTCTGCTCTTAAGTGGTTCTCACAATGGAGAGCCTGCAGAAGGAAGGAAGGAAAAGAAAAAGCATCTCCAGAAGCTGCTGCAAGCAAGTCCTTACGGGGGGGGGGGGTTAAAATTAAAAGGCGCAGCATTTCTCCATCCCGCTCATGCCTTCTGGGCCCTGGACAGTCTGGCCGGGGGTGGGCAGGGAGGGGGGGAGGGAGGGAGTCTCCACAACAGGCTTCCACAAGCATCTTCTGCTGCCTGCGGGGCTGTGAAGAACAGACTGCATTGCAATTGGGGAAATGGCTCTGCAGCCGCAGCCGCCACCCCCCTTCCAGCTCAGATGTCTGCTAAAAATTGCAAAAATGCTCTTTGCTTTAAGATCAGGAGGGAGGGGGGGGCTTGGAGATGCCAGAGCGAAAGATTTGATATAAAAGCATGAACTGAGCATGATCTCAAACTCAGGAATATGCCGGCTGACGTACGGGGAGGGGGGGGGCCCTCAGCAGCCATCAAAACCCACATGCGTCCCATCAGAGTTGCGCTGCAAATTGAGACCAGGGGGGGGGGCATCTTCTAGATCTCTGCTCCCTTTTCCTCCCTGCTCTGCCCAGGAATCAGCAAATGTATTAATCTGAGAGATGCAGTTGAAAAGACTGCAGCACTTGGCTGCCACCGCTCCTCTCCCTGGGGTCTCAAAATAACTCCGCCACAAATCAGTTTTCCTAAACACTCCCAGCCTCGCTGCCAGGAATACAACAATAAAGGCAAGACAGCGGCACTTATGTAACCAGGAAGGCCCAAGATCTATGGGCAGGGAGGGGGCAGGCTGAATGCCAGCCCCCTCTCATGGGGGGGGGCGCTCCTGCCACCCCAGAGGAGGACACAAGCATGCGAGGACTTCTGGGTCCCCTCCCGGCACACCTCCCAGCGCTGGGCTGCCTTGGAGAGCCATGGGCAAGGGCCGCCTGACTTTGCCCCGGATGCACCTGCAGCCATATTCAATACGGGGGGAGAGAGAGCCCTGGGGAGCCCCCAGGCAGGAGGGGAGCAACTGTGCAGGAAGAGGCGAGTGAAGGTCCAGCTGGCCAGAGGGATGGAGGTTTGGGGGACGTCAGCTTCTGAGGCCAAAGGCACATTGTGTACAGAAAGAGGACAGTTGTTGGGGGGGTTTAGAGGAAATTCCTGGTGGGCCCCCGGCTCCTCCTGCCCCCCCCCTCCAGCAATCCTGCTTACAGATGGACAACACACAGGCACCTTTCCTGTGCAAATCCTTTAGCAGTGATTCCCACATCGCAGGGGGTTGGACTAGATGCCTCTTGGGCTCCCTTCCCATTCTACAAATCCTTTGATTCTGGGGGGCTCAGGGCGGTCGCACCCCCCAAGCCCAGTTCTCTCTGGGAAAACCAAACAGCCTCTGCCCAAAACTAGGTCAGTTGACCCTCTGCCAGCCTCCCAAGGTGCCCTGACCTTGGGACCTTTAGCCACAGAGGCTGACTAGGTGCCCATGCTCTCTTCTAAGGACCCCCTTTCCCGGGCATCTCCATGGAAAACTGGAGGAAGTTGAGGTTTGCCAGCAAACCACTGGCACACTGAGCCTGCCCAGAGCGTGGGATCCAGGCCGTATTCTGCCCCCCCTCCCCCCCAGCATCTGTTGGCATTTCCGCCTGGCAGATCCTTGGCACCCGCAACCCCCCAGGCAGAAATCCGCATGCTGCCCATTGCCCTGGCTGGCGGGACAGAAAGGAGTTTGTGGGGCCTGACAAGCCTGCAGGCTTTCCTTCCCCTGCCTCCTGAGAAGCCCCATCAACCGCTTCTAATCGACTTCCTTTCAGAGGAATATTTGGGGAGGGGGGTGGTGCCTGCCTCAGAGAAAGGCCAGGTGCCGAACAATGGCAGCCATATTGGGGGGGGGGGTTGAAGAGCACATTGCTGCGCTGTAACCTTCAAACAGACGCCGGAGCCACTGCTTGGTGGTCGGTCAGTTGCAAATCTTCATGAACGGCCTTCAGGACTCCCCCCAAGCGGAAAGAAATACGAACAGTAACGTTTGCCAGCAGCAGCAGCAACAGAGCAAGGGGTTCTGGGGGCGGCCTCGTGCCTCCCCAAAGGGTCAGGGCAAGGTGTGGGGCAGGCAGGAAGAGCAGGAGAGGCAGGGGGCAGCTGACCCAGAGGGGAAGGAGGCAGAGTCGTCATCCCCCCAGATGAAGGCTGGCCAGCAAGGCTGGGGGCTGCGCAAGGGCCACTTAGGGGCACAGAGGCCTGGAAGAACCGGACACTGTTTTATTAGCACCCACAAACCAGCTGCACACAAACTATACGTCCCCATAAAAACACTCGCCATTTTTACTGGGTGAAGCCTGCAAAATTTTGGAAACAGAGGTTCACACAAGGACAAGGAGGAGGAGGAGGAAGAGGAGAAGGAGGAGAACCCCACACACAGGAACTCTTCCGCTCCCTCAGCCCAGCTGAGAATAAAGGCCCCTGAGATGGCTAAATGCAAGAATTGACCTCAACAGCTGGATGGTGGGCCTGGATGGGGGCAGAGGCACCCCCAGGCAGGCTATACAAGACCCCCCCTCCTGCTCTGCCTCCTGCTGGGGACCAGTCAGGCCATGGGAAAGGACTGCGCATGTGCTGCCTCTCTCTCTCTCTCTCTCCGCCGCTCACCCCAACCCCAGGAAGACCCCACGTGGCAGGAAGATCTTGCAGAGGCCCCACTGGGCTCCAGAGATGGGGAAGACCCCCCCCCCCGAGAGTCTGGTAGGGCCTGCAGGGAAGTCCGTGAAGGAGCAGAGCCAGGCGGCAAGAGCCCTGCCCCAAGCCAGGATACCAGGGAGGGGGCACCCCACGTGACTCCTGGGGAGCTGGCAAGACCCTGCCTCCAAGCCCCCTGCAAGCTCAGGCTTGTTTGGTGAGCCATTGCGGGGAAAGGGCTTCCACAATGGAGCAGCAGCAATTCCTGACAGCAGCCCCACACCAGGGCCGGGGAGGGGGCAGCAGAGTAGGGGCAGGCCGCAGGGCCCCCACGGGTTGCCCCACGGCTCCACCGCGAGGAGAGCCAGCAGAGGGGGCAGGGCGGCAACAGGAGCCAGCCCTCCGAGATGACGTGAAGCGCCAACGTTGCTGGGAGCATCCGGGGCTCATCGGCTTTGACAATTGCCAATTAGCTTTAACGAGGAGCCGTAATGTACCCATAAACAGAATATGGTGCGCAAGAAATAAAGCGACGGTAACGCGAGGCCCTGCTGCGCATGGTGTGCGAAGCATCCAAGATGCCCTGGAAAGGAAGAGAGCTGGCAGAGAGAGAGAGAGAGAGAGAGAGAGAGAGAGAGAGAGAGGAGGAAAGAAAAGGCACACACACACACACACACACACACGGCATAGAGCTGGGGCTACCTGCAGCCTCTCTGTGCCCCCAGGTGGAGGCTTTGACTGGGCAACCTGGCAAAACCTGAGAGTCCAGGAAGGGGGGGGGCAAGGTCCAAAGGTAGCCTGGTGGGCCTCTTCCCCGCTCCCCCCCCCAAAGGATCTGGGCCCACAAGGGACGGGTGCAGGGAGCCCCCGTGCTGAGAGGAAGAGCAGCTCCCAAGGTCGCCGAGTTTGTCATAAGCATCTGGCTGAGCCTCCCATTCCTAGACACCTCCTCACCCGTCGCTGGTCAAGGGAAGGAGCCGCTTCACCCATCGCCACACTTGAGGAGGCAGCCGGCCGAAAGAGCAGCATAAATATTGCCGGCAAGCAGGTTTACGAGTGGGCAGAAGGAGTCCGGGAAAGGCAGGGCGGGCGCTGCCACCACCTCCTTCTCCTCCTCCTCCTGCGGAGACCGACTTCACCTGGCTGCACAGCCAGAGCCTCTCATTACAGAGGCCATTATTTCAGAGCAGCAGGCTGTGAAAGGGCCACCCAGACGGAGCCGTAACCAGATAGGAGAGGGGAAGCTCCCCAGCCCAGCCCTCGGCCCCACAGGAACTTCTCTCCTCATATCTCCATCTTCTCTCTCACACACGCACACAGGGAGAGAGAAATTGGGGGCACCCCACAGCTCCAACAGGGACTATCTTGGCTGGGAGTCCAGGACGAATTTCCCCACCTGGCCTGGGAGGGCGGAGCCTGAACTGACTCCAACTGCAAAAACTGAAGCTGTTGAAGAGACTCTTGGGCTGGGTGTGTGGGTCTGGAATAGGGGGGCTGCTGTCGGTTTTTTTGTATCCTTATTTTAGATCCTCTTGTGATGTAAATAGAAATAGTTTGGTCTGGTTTGGTTTGGTTGTGTATTTTAAAAGGCTTTAGTTATTGTTTATGGCCACTTTTGTTATGTTGTAGCTATGCTTTTTTGCAAGCCGCCTTGAGCATGATTTGAACCGTGGAAAGGTGGCAGGCAAATAAAATTATGTACAGCGGGACCTCGTTTTTCGAACGTCTCCCTTGACAAACATTTTGGTTTTTGAACGCCGTGAACCCGGAAGTAAATGCTTCGGTTTCCGAACACGCCTCGGATGTCAAACATGAAATGTGGCTTCCGTATTGAGTTTTCTGCATTGAGTTTTCGGCTTTCAAATGTTTCGGAACTCAAATGGTCTTCAGGAACAGATTACGTTTGAAAACCGAGGTACCACTGTACCTATCCTTCAGGATGTGAAAGTGGCAAACCCGGAACAGGAACCTCCGGTTGCAAATTCCTCGGGATCCGACTGGAGCTCCGGAACGGATCCTGTGCACAACCGGAGGTACCACTGTATTTGTACAACAGAGCTGGGGCAACTGCGAGGCTCCTTCTGCTCCTGCCCCCCAGATCTCAGCAGCCCCACTGCGGCCTCCCTTGCCGCCGGGCGACTCTTCTGTCAGGAGCAGGAAACAAGCAAAGTCCTGGCCAAGAGGTGCAGGCACTTAATGCAAGAAGAGTTCCACTTGTGCCAAGGTGCCCTTGGCACCCACAGCAACCCGACTGTGCCCCATCTTTGTTTGGAGATAGTCTCTGTTCACACTCACACAAAGCCCGATGCGCATTGAATCATAGAATCCTAGAGTTGGAAGAGACCACAAGGGCCATCCAGTCCAACCCCCTGCCAAGCAGGAAACACCATCAAAGCATTCCTGACATATGCCTGTCAAGCCTCTGCTTACAAGACCTCCAAAGAAGGAGACTCCACCACACTCCTTGGTAGCAAATTCCACTGTTGAACAGCTCTTACTGTCAGGAAGTTCTTAGAATCATAGAATCATAGAAACATAGAGTTGGAAGAGACCACAAGGGCCATCCAGTCCAACCCCCTGCCAAGCAGGAAACTTCCTAATGTTTAGGTGGAATCTTCTTTCTTGAAGTTTGAATCCATTGCATTGGTGCCTATGACCAGCTAGACTGGTGACTGGGAGCGGCCGCCGAGACCACATAACACCGGTCCTGAAAGACCTACATTGGCTCCTAGTATGTTTCTGAGCACAATTCAAAGTGTTGGTGTTTACCTTTAAAGCCCTAAATGGCCTCGGTCCGGTATACCTAAAGGAGCGTCTCCACCCCCATCGTTCTGCCCGGACACTGAGGTCCAGCTCCGAGGGCCTTCTGGCGGTTCCCTCACTACGAGAAGCCAAGTTACAGGGAACCAGGCAGAGGGCCTTCTCGGTAGTGGCACCCACCCTGTGGAATGCCCTCCCACTAGAGGTCAAAGAGAACAACAATTACCAGACCTTTAGAAGGCATCTCAAGGCAGCCCTGTTTAGGGAAGCTTTTCATGTTTGATGGATTTCTGTATTTTAATGTTTGATGGATTTCTGTATTTTAGAATTTCTGTTTTGTTGGAAGCCGCTCAGAGTGGCTGGGGGAACCCGGCCAGATGGGCGGGGTATAAATAATAAATTATTATTATTATTATTATTATTATTATTATTATTATTATTATTATTATTATTATTGTGTGTGTGCAACCAGACAGATCCGCTGTTCCGAAATGCCCACGGCCAAACCAGAGAGCCCCGGGGGCAGACAAGGAGAGAGGCCCCCGTGCCCCACTTGCAACCGCAGCCCAGGACCCAGAAGGTATGGCTCTGGCACTCTGCGCATGGACAGTTGCACTGCGCTGGGTCTACTTGTTCACCACAAAGGCTCTCCACCCCCCGCCCCCGCCTTTCTACAACAAAGTACAGCTGAGGCAGCTCACAATGAAACCAAGCTAAGGAAAACCACCAGGCCAGGAAAATACCTCCAGTTGTGCAAAGACTGGAGCACTGAAGGACCAGGGACAGGGACACCCTCCGACCCTCCGAAGGGAGCTGCCTCTCTTGGATCAATGCAGCACATGGCCACCCTGAAGCAGGCCAGGCCAGCGCCTCCGGAAGCTGCCTGGAAAACACCACACCAGAGTATGGCGAGCGAGGAGGCCTGGCAAGCTGCTCCACAAATGCCTGCCGCCGCCTCTCCCTCAACTGGGGGGCAGGGAAGCTCAGCCCAACACCAACCACACCTCGGGCAGCATCTGGGGCGCAACAGATCCAGTCTGCAGGGATCTGCTGAAATGGGGAAGCCAGACCGCAGAGGGAGCGGCAGCCGTGCCTTGCTCCTGCATTGCAGGGGTCAGACTAGATGGCCCTTAGGGTACCTTCCCACTCTACAATTGTACTCTGCTGCCACATCAGAGCCTGGAGGAGCACCGATTCCCCTGCCTGGGCCACGCAGCAGGGCTGGCTCGAACCTCCTTCCACGGAGAGCCTGGCTGGCTTGAATTACGGCTTCACCCGTAGCTCCGCAGATAAGCTACAGACCCAGGCAAGATATATATGTGCAGAGATACATCAGCTTCTCATAGTGCAGATGAATGCTGCAACGATGGCAGGGCAGCAGGGAAGCCTCCCCTGGCCAGCCGAGGAGCTGCTGGGTTTCCTGGAGCCCTTTTGGTAGGAGGAGGAGGACTCCGTCTCCTCACACCAAACTGGGACCCGTGCAAGGAAAACCAGACGCATAGAGGCTGCACACAGGGAAATCTCCCAGCAGAGGCGAGGAAGAGAGTCTTTCCAAAGACAAAGGAGATAAGGAGGCTCTTAAGGAGAGGCCAGACGGCCATTGCTCAGAGGTGCTTAAGCTGCAAACGCTGCATTGCAGGGGGTTGGGCTACAGGACCTCTGGGGTCCCTCCCAACTCTGCCATTCTATGATTCTCTAGGCAGCTGCAGCAGCTCCTGGGGCTTCTTTGCAAGGCGGGCTTCACCTGTGGCCGGCAATGGGGCAGGAAGGGGCAGAGAGGGGCACTCTGGCCTCAGGGAGCTCCAGGCTGTGATGGGGTTGCCATTGCCGACACGCAGACACACCCGGCCAGGCAGAGATCCCCCCCCCATCACTCTGGCTGGCCTCCCCCTATCAGTGCAGCCCCAGAAGCTCCCACAGGACTGTTTAATAGCAAAATAATAATAATAATAAATGCCACACATTACTTTCTGTGATGCAATGATTGGGGCGATTCATCAATTGGCCAATTACCAGCGACTGCTGCCCAGACAAAATTTGTCTTCAGGCACAGCAGCGCAGAAGCCACGCACACGGGTTCCTCGCATGGCCACCTGGGAGACCTGCAAAGGGGGGGACAGCTTGCAGGCGGCTGGTTGGCCGTTGAACTAGGTGGGTCCCTTTGGCCAGATCCAGCCTCTGGCTCTTCTCCTGCTCTCCTGCTCCTCCTTGGGCGAGTCCCAGCCTCCTTCCTGCCCTCTCCCAACCACTCTTGCTATTCCTGCCAGCTGGCGCTCCACCAGGGAGATGCTGCTGTTGCTGCTGCTTCTATTTGGGGTGCGTGTGGGCTGCAAACAGGGCGCCTGGGGGGCAGAAAGAGACTCTCACCTCAGGCACCCAGGAAATGAGGAGGAGGAGGAGAGTCTGTCGGGCAGGAGGTGGCCAGCAAGAATCCCCACAGAAGCCAAAGAAAGGAGTCCTGGGCGGGTCAGCCAGCTCTGGGCACGGCAGAGTCGCCCAACCCAGCAGGAAGCATCGCTCTCCTCCTCCACGAAGCAGCCCCTCCTCCTCCACGAAGTCCAGACCGGGCAACCCTGAGCCTCCATCAGCATCGCTGCCTCCGCTTCCCCTACGGCTCTGGTCAACAACCACGGCTGAGGATTCACAGGGCCCTGGAAACAGGCCCCAAGAGGAGCAATGGATTCAAACTACAAGAAAGAAGATTCCACCTCAACATTAGGAAGAACTTCCTGACAGTAAGAGCTGTTCGGCAGTGGAATTTGCTGCCAAGGAGTGTGGTGGAGTCTTCTTCTTTGGAGGTCTTTAAGCGGAGACTTGACAGGCATATGTCAAGAATGCTTTGATGGTGTTTCCTGCTTGGCAGGGGGTTGGACTGGATGGCCCTTGGGGTCTCTTCCAAATCTATGATTCTATGATTCCTCTGGGGCTTCCAGCAAAAGGCATTCAGAAGCCCTGCTGTCTTTTCCAGCTGTGCAAGGAGAGCAGAGCCATCCTGGCGGGTAGAAATTCACAGCATTCTCCTCCATCCCATCCTCTTTTGAAGCCCTCCAAGTTGTCTCCTGTGCAGGAAACAGGCCCCCAGTCCAGCCCCCGGTCCCTCTCGGACTCTCTTGCCGGAAGCTGGTTCTGCTGTTCCCCAGGGGGATGTCCTGCTGCAGTCGGCCACATCCAGACCCTAAGATCCTCACAGCGCCCAAGCAGGTGCCCCAAAGGGGAACCCGCAAGCAGGATCCGAGCACAAGAGCCCTCTCCCTTCTTGGGGTGTCCAGCAAGTGGGATTCGGAGCCATTGTGGCCGGCAGCCACCCCGTGAGTATGTCTAATCCCCCTTTAAACCATCCAAGCTGGGTGGCCTCCTGTGGGAGGGAGTTCCACCGATTAACCATGTGCTTCATGAAAAAGGCCTCTCTTTCAACGGTCCCCATATCCTTCTGCCGCCTCTCCCACAGGCACCTCACCAGACCCTCTCCTTTTCCTGCTGGGTGGGGGCTGCCAGCACCCCACACTTCCACTCCGGGGGGGGCACTACCCAAAGCCCTTGACGGAGAAGCAGCCCCACCCCCTGCTTCCATCTGCCGTGGCCCAGAGGAGGGGGGAGACACCCCTTTTTGGCCCAGCCAGGCTAGCATCCCCCCCCCTCCATGCACCGGCTGCCATTCACAGGCGGCACAAATATAGCTGAGTGGCAATTTAAAATGCAAATGCTAACGAGGAAGCGGGGAACAAGACGAGTTCTGGTTGCAAAGGGGCTGCACCTCCGGCAAGGGGAGTCCACAGGCACCCTGCTCCAATTTAGAGATTACAAGGAGGGGGGAGAGGGTCAAATTGTCTCCAGGAAGAAAAAAGCCAGAAGAGGCAGCCCTGGGGGGGGAGTGCCATCTTTCCTCCTCAACCCCCACCACCACCCCCACCACCTGCCCAGACTAACTGGCACGCTACCTGCTTGTTACATGCTAATTAACATGCACAGCTTGATTAGGAAGCCTCAAGTGGAGGGAGGCAGAGACGGAATCGCGGGTCTGGTTTCCCCTGAGGTGGCTGGATAGGATCAGAGAAGCACAGAATCGTAGAGTTGGAAAGGGGCACCCATGTGCCATCTAGTCTGACCCTCTTGCAAGGCAGGGACCGAGAGCAAAGTTTCTCTGACCCCCAACTGCTTAAAATTCTCCAACAAAGGAGAGCCACCCCCCCCCCAGCTCTTGTGGGAGTCCGTTCCGCTGTCAGACGGCTCTCCCCGTCAGAAAGTCCTTCCGGATGTTGAGTCGGAATCTCCTAAGTCGGCTGGGGGCATCTTTGCTAAAGTGGCACATTCGGTTTGTGATTCTTCCCTAAGCGCACCTGGTCTCTTTCTCCCTAGGCTGGTGGCATTGGGTGTTGATCTCCCTCCTGCAGGCCCAGCTGAACTCGAGAAGAAAGGAAGGCGGCCGTCCATGTGCACAAAAACACACAAGGTCAAAGGGGAGAGGGAGGCGTTCTCAAAAATGCCCCCATATTCCCATCCCATCTGTTGGGGGTTGCTTTGCAATTCTATGATTCACTGCAGGGTTTCGAATGGAGGTTGGGTGGCCATCTGTCAGGAAATTCTTTAGCTGTGACTCCTGCATTGGAGGGGGCTGGACTGGATGGCCTCTGGGGGACCCCTTCCACCTCTAGACGATTCCTTGGAGCCAGCTGGGTGCGCCCCACAGAGCCAAGGAAGGACAGGGCCCACAGCAGTGGCACTCTGGAGGTTTCCAACCACCGCGGAGACCAGCTAGCCCCTTGCCCAGTGGAGGCACGCCCTGGGCTCCCCCGCAGCTCGGACAAAATTTCCTCTGGGCACTGCTGCTAGGCTCGGCGGCTGCCCAGAGCCCCCGGGAGGAAGGGAGGGCAGAAGGGCGGACTGGCCGCCCAACTGCCGTGCCCTTGCCCACCCCTCCCAGCCACCACCAAGGTGTAGAGGGGGGCGCCCGGGAACCAGGCGCCAAGGTGAAGGCAGCCCCGCGACAGAGTCGGTTCCTATAGCAACAGAACTTAAAATACAACTCCCAGCAAGGCCTGCTCACCCCAGCCAGCGCTGCCTTCTCCCGGGGGCTCGGTGCATCCCCCTTAATCATTCCTCCGTGTCCAAAATTAGCTCCGCCGCGCAAAAGGCGACAACTGCAACCCCTCTTCCCCCACACCGCCTGATTCATGACACAGAGTGGCGGGGGGAGAAAGGGAAGGGAAATATTTAGAAGAAGAAGCAGTGGCGACGGCTGCTCCCCACCTCCCCAAACAGCAAAACAGCCAGCAGAAACTCCATTAACCTTGTGGAGGGACAGATTCAGGAAGTGCGTTCGCCATGGGCTCCCCTGCCGGGAAGGGAGTCTCCTGAGCAGCAGGGTGGGGGGCCATGGGACTGGGAGGAGGGAGAGAGAGCCCACCCAAATTGCCAGCAGGGATTGGGGCCAAAGCCCCACTGACGCAAAGGGAGCAGGGTCCTGCTTAAAGGGGGCTGAGGAGAGAGGCCTGGGAGCCCCCACCCAAGTCTGCCCCCCCCCCTGCCCTGAGGGGCTCCTCCAGAGGCTCACAGCCGCAGCCTGGCACCGCTCACAGGTGCCCCTCTCAGAACCACCCAAGCCAAAGGGAAGGAGGAGAAGGAAGGGCAGAGAGAGGCACGGAGCCATAGAATGGTAGAGTTGGAAGGGACCCGGAGGGTCATCTAGTCCAACCCCCGAAATGCAGGGATTTTTGCCCCAACGTGGGGCTCGGATCCAGGACCCTGAGAATCAGAGCCTCATGTTCTCCTGACTGAGCTCTGAAAGAGGACCGGACAAATTCAAGGAGGCGAAGAGGCCTTTCAACACCAGCCGCAACAGGCATGCGTTTTCTCCACTCCCAAGTTGCTGGGAAGAGCAGCATTGGGCCCCCAGTTCTGCGTTTCTCTCTCTCTGTTAGGAAAAATTCTGGTTGTGTTTCCCTTTTGTATTTTTACGCTGAGATCTCCGGATGAAGAAGGGCAGAATACAAATGTAATATAACTAAATGACCACATAAACGAAGCACCTCTGGTTGGCCCTGTGAGGACAGAAGGTTGGACTCGACAGCCCCCCTTTGGGCAGGATCCAGCAGGGTCTTCTCCAGAGCCTTGGACCTTTGCAGCCCAGCTCTTTCTCCATCAAGCCAGGGCAGCTCCCGACCCCCCCCCCCCCGTGGGTGACAAGAGCAGGGGCACCCAAAGTCCCAGCTGCGGCCCCTCTCCCCCCAAAGGGTCCACCCCCTTCTGGGCTCCCAAAAGGACAAGCCGCGGAGGGAGCAGGAGGGGGGGGGACCCCCTCACCTGGATTTCCATAAAACTGCAATTCAATTACAGGAGCCGGGCAAATTCATAAGTCTCTACAGCCCCGCTAATTGCATAATTAAGGACTGGGACGCCAGGAACGCAATTACACTTGCAGGCCGAGTCATTAAGGCCCCTGCGATCCGGCAGTGGGATTTCCACTTGGGGACTGGGGGCCTTAATTGTATCGCTTTGCTTCGGTGGGGGGGGGGGCGGCGAGAAGGCGCAGTCGGCAGAGAAGTCTCCAAACCCCACAGCTCCTGCCTCGAGTACGGGGCCTGGGCGGCAGCTGATCCAAACCTCTCCCTGCGCCTCCCCTCCCCCCGCTCTCTCGCACACCCCATTGCAGCTGCCTTCCCCTGCAGGGGGGGGGCACAAAACCAAGGGAAGCAAGAGTGCACAAACACACCCAAAGCCCTCCAGAAACCAGAGAGAGAGAGAGAGAGAGAGAGAGAGAGAGAGAGAGAGAGAGAGAGCGCGAGAGCGAGAGAGAGAGAGAGAGAGCAGAAGCAGCCGAGCTCTCTCTCCAAGGAGAGCAAAGTCTCCCGGGCAAAGCAGGCGCGCACAAAAGCCCCAGTGCGCAGCATCAGCAGCATCCCCGCGCCTGCCTGCACACCGACCACACGCACGCAGGGAGACAGCGGCAGCCCTCCCATGTCAGGCGCGCCAGGCGTTTGCCCTTCTGCGGTGGCATCTCTTATTTATTTTCCCCGCTTAAGTGGGTGTTTTAGCACTTATTAAAATTTTAAAATATCAGAGGCTCCGGAACGAGCCGTCTCATTTTCTTGTCTTGCGCAGCTGACTCTAGGACTGGTTAATTATAAATAAGATTCCGGGATGATGTCTCTGTATTACACGCTCGCCTTGCCAGAGCCCGTGGGCTCGGGAGATGCCTGCCCACAGCCGCCCGGCGGGCAAATCTCAGCAGCGCCACAGGTCTCCGCCCGCCCGCCCGGCCTCCTCACAAGCCTCTTTGGGGGGGGGGGGGGCACACCAGGAATCAGGGCCAGAAGCGCAGAGGTCTCCATGTAGCAGGTCCCAGATCCCGGCCCAGATCCCAGGCTGGTCTGGTGCTCTGGTCCTGCTTGTGCGTTTGCCACAGGACACCTGCTTGGCGTCCAGAAGGACCCAGCACCCCTCCTTTGGGGCATCAGCCCCCTTCCTGCCTCAGGTTGGAGCAGAGTGCTTTTCTCCTCCTCCTCACATCCCTTCTCTGTGGCTCCCTTTTTGCTAATCCTGCCTTTCATTTCATTCACTCGTAGTCAGCTAAAAAACAAACACGAAAGGTCTCTTTATCTTTCCCCTCAGCCGCAGCTTCTTGGCCTTCCTCCTGCCCCACGGCTCTGGGCGGCTTCGATCAAACATGCCCCTTGGAAGAGGCAAAACCTCCTGGCTCCGGGAGGGCTGGTTGCGCCCCCGGAGGAAGGGCCTATGGGGCCAGGGCATGGCCATGATCCAACCTCAACGTGGCAGAGCGCCTGGGGAAACAGCTGCACTTGGCATTATGCTGCTTGGGCAGAAGCTGCCGAGCCAAGCCAGGGAGAAGGAGGAGAGGAGCGATCCTAAAATCATAAGAGTTGCAGAGTCGGAAGGGACGCCCGAGGGTCATCTAGTCCAACCCCCTGAAGCATCCGTGACAGATGGCCATCCAATGGCTCCTTAAAAGTCGACCACTTCCCAAAGGAGAAAGTTCTACTGTTGACTGCCTCTTACTGCCAGAAAGTTCTTCCTGGTATTTAGTCGGAATCTCCTTTCTAGTCACTTGAAGCCATGGGTTCGAGTCCTACCCTCCAGAGGAGGAGAAAACAAGCTTGTTCCCTCTTCCATGTGACAGCCCTCGAGATATCTGAAGACGGCTATCATAATCTCCTCTCAGTCTCTTCTCCAGGCTAAACATACCTAGCTCCTTCAACCATTCCTCATCAGGCTTGGTTTCCAGACCCCTGGTCACCTTGGTCACCTTCCTCTGCCCACCTTCCAGCTTGTCAAGGACACAGTATTCCAGGTGTGGTCTGACCAAGGCAGAAGAGAGAGGGACTATGACTTCCCTTGATCTGGACACTAGACTTCTGTTGATGCAGCCTAGAATAGCAATGGCCTTTTTTTCCTGCTGCATCACACAGTTGACTCGTGTTCAGTTTGTGGTCCACCAAGACCCCCAGATCCCTTTTCACATGTCCGGCTAGTAAACCAGGGCCCCCCCATCCTATATTTGTGCATCTGGTTCTTCCTGCCTAAGTGCAGACCCTGACATTGCTCCCTACATTTGCCCTCTTATAGAATCATAGAGTTGGAAGAGACCACAAGGGCCATCCAGTCCAACCCCCTGCCAAGCAGGAAACACCATCAAAGCATTCTTGACATATGCCTGTCAAGCCTCTGCTTAAAGACCTCCAAAGAAGGAGGCTCCACCACACTCCTTGGCAGCAAATTCCACTGCCAAACAGCTCTTACTGTCTCTTCTCCCAGCTAGGCCAACGTTCCTCGTAGTGCCCTCCCCAACCTCCTTTGCAGGAGAAAAGGTCCCAAGAAACTCAGGGCCAGCCCCCTTGCTGCCCCTCTTCTCCAGAGGCAGGAGGCCCCACAGATGGGCTGCTCGGGGGGGGGGGGGAGGACGAAGCTGGAACGGGAAGTGTTCTGTTCTTGGAGACACGAGCGGCCAGGAAATGAGGGGGAAGGCAGAGCCCTGGAGCACCAGAAGGATGTGGGCCTCATGGTTATCTCCAAGACTTCCATATCATTCCTTGTATACAGAAAAGTAAAGGGTACCATCGGAATATACCGATACCCACACTGCGGGGGGTTGACTGTCAACGCCCCCCCTTCCAACTCTACCATTCTCAGATTCTATGAAGCAGGGGTGTCTCGGGCAGACCTCTGAGGTGGCAGGCCAGGCGCAGCCAGGCAGGGCCTCCCTTGGAATCCAGAGTGTCACAGAATCATAGCATTGTAGGGTTGGAAGGGGTCCGAGGGTCATCTAGTCCAACCCCCTGGCAAGGGAGGAATCTGAGCTGACAATCAAAGTGCAAGGTGCTGCTGGGTGTCACACCAAGCGTGGCAAACGAGGGAGGAACTCTTTAGCTGCCTGGAGCAAAGAGTTCAAGGAGAGAGAGAGAGAGAGAGAGAGAGAGAGAGAGAGAGAGAGAGAGAGAGAGAGAGAGAGAGAGAGAGATGCAAATATGGAAAATCAGCTAGAGGGAGAAGAGACCTCCGCGCCCTTCCTCCTCCTCCTCCGCCTCCTCCGCCTCCTCTTCCACTGCCCTTGTTTTGGGGAGCAGCACCAGGCCGAAGGGTCTCGGCGTTTCTATTGAATCCCCCAACAATTAACTGGAACCCGATCGATGTTCAGGGCTGTCTTTTCTCCCACAGAGATTGCCATGGCAACAGAAGCAGGAGTGGGTTGGCGGCCCCAAACCGGGAGGCACCTGAGAATAGGACTCGGGGCAGGGAGACGCCCGGGGTACGCAGAAGAGGCGGGGTCCCTATCAGGCCCCACGGGGCCCAGCCACCCATTCTCACCGCAGGCAGCCAGATGCCCCCCCAAGGGAAGCGAGGGAAGCCCACCAGCAGATCCCAAAAGCAAGCGCAGCAGAGCAAACCCCCCCCCTTTCCAGCTGCTGCCGTTCAGAGGCTGAGCGCAGAGAGCCAGCAGGCCAGGAGCCCCGGAAATCCTTCTTCTTCTCTGTCGAAGTCTCATTTAAGCGTGCTCAATGTCTCCGGGCACAAATTCCATGGGGTCATTTTCATTCACACCGGGGGGTCAGGAAGAGCTGCCCCCAAAGCGCTGCCTCCGAGAGCTGCTCCTGCTGGCGCTCCCCCCCTTCCTACCTCACACCCACCAAGGCTGCAGAGGAAAGGATGCCTCCACTGGACTTTCCGCATTCGAAGCGGAAGACCTTCTCTTCCAGGGGGTTGGACTAGATGACCCGCGGGGTCCCTCCCGACTCTCCCACCCTGCGGTTCTGTCTGCCGCTGAGCTGCAGCGCCATTCCCACCGACGCACGCTCCTTTGGGGGGTGGGAGCAGCCATTTCCCAGCACATCCCCTTCCATTTGACTGCGGGTAAAGCAAGGAGCTTTCCCAAGGGAGAGCCCCCCCCCCTCTTCCATTAGCTCAGCCTCCACGGAGCACCCAGGCCAGAGAGGAGGAGGAGGAGGACAGTTTCAGCGGCTCCAACTAACTCAAACAAGCCCACCCGCCCGCCCACCCGCCCGCCTGGCAGCATCTCAGCTTGGGGGGGGGGGCACTCTCTCTGGACCAGTCCCTACAGAGTCTCCCCTGTGCCACAACTCGTTGCCCTTCCTAACCCACCTCATGGCGTCCCAAGAGAGGCAGATCCTGCACGGAAGAAGCAGCAGCACAGGGCACGCGGCAAGACGGGTTTCAAGAGCAGGTGGGCATCGAGGGAAGGAGGCGGCGGCAGCCAGCACAGAGGGGGGGGGAGAAGGACGTGTTAATCAAACAGAGAGGAAGCTGCTGTGCCGCCAGATGTTTCCCTCCACGCGGCATTGTGATTCAAGCAGGTGGGGCATCCCTGGAGAGGAGCCTCAGCCGCCCGGCGGGTCTGTTACTGGAGAGGAGCGGCTGCAGCTGGGCAAGGCAGCGGTGGGGAGGGCAGCAGAGCCACTCCTCAGGCCCTCCCTGGCTGCCCGGCACACCCAAATCTCTGGGCTTTGGTGAAGATCTGGGAGAGGGGGCTGCGCCAGCACCCCTCCCTAAGAGTGCCCGACACACAGACACTCGCGCAAGCCTTTGCCCGTATCCGACAGGAGCCCTACCAGGGAGTGGGGGAGAGAGGGGCCACTTTTGCCCCGGCCAGGCTCCACACCACAGGTCTTGCCCTTGCCGAGGAGCGCAGGAAGACCCAGAAGGGATTGTGCCTCAGCCAGGAGCAAGGGCACTCCACCCACAGACCTGGGGGCCAGAGGCAAGGCTGGCAAGGGGGTGGCAGCTGCTCTCGGGCACTCGCTTCCACTTTGCACGTCACACGACACCAAGTTGCAATTTCAGACAATGAGGGAGAGAGAAAAGAACTACAGCCATACATTGGAAGTCAAACGGAATCCGTCCCGTAGGTTCGTTCGACTTCCAAAACGTTCAGAAACCAAAGCGCGGCTTCTGATTGGCTGCAGGAAGCTCCTGCAGCCAATCGGAAGCCGCGCCGGACATTCGGCTTCCGAAAATCATTCGAAAACTGGAACACTCACTTCCGAGTTTGGATCGTTCAGGAGCCGGTGTGTTCAGGAGCCAAGGCGTTTGAGATCCAAGGTATGGCTGGACAGGTTTGCTCCTGCTCTCCCTCAAGGCTTGCTTGGGAGAGTCAGACCACGAGCGAAGGGGCTGCCATTGGCCCTTCAGGCAGCGAGAGCTTGGCTTCCTGCTCCATGCAAAGGAGACCCCCCCCCTCCATGCACCCCAGAGAGAGGGGCTGGCTGGGGGCAGCTGTGCAGGCAGGCTCTTCCTCAAGGAGCCCACATCGTGGCAAACGTCGACACGACAGAAACCAAACTGTTCCGCAGGGAATGCGCACGCAGAGGCATGCACGGCCCTCCCTCCCTCCTGCTGAGCTCGGAATCCCATAGAATCCCATAGAATCGTGGAACGGTGGAGTCGGAAGGGACCCCCAAGAGTCATCTGGTGCAACATATCCCACATCCCGAGACCAAAAAGAGCTTTCCACAAGGAGAACGAAGATCTGCAAAAGGCCTCCCGTTTTGCACAAGTCCTTTATTTATTTGCAGGATTTCTTCCGCAAATCTGAAGGCAGCCCTCTTTAGGGAAGCTTTTACTATTTGATTTTAACTTATTACACTGACCGTGGCAAAGTTTCTTTCAGAGGTCGCAAGGAACAGAGACCATCACGCTCTAGACATAACAAAATGACGACCTCGGTCTCTTTCGCCTGTTGTTTGGTCCTTTTAACTGTATCTTGTTTTGAAACTGTTTTGTGGGTCTATGGACTGCAATAGAGATATTTGATTTGATTTGTATTTTAATATTTTGCTGGAAGCCGCCCAGAGGGGCTGGGGAAACCCCGCAAGATGGGCGGGGTATATCATCATCATCATCATCATCATCATCACCTGCTCTGACTTGGTGCACAAAGGAGGCTGAACCCCTAGGACCAAACCCACGACCCCACCCCGCTCAGTCTTGGGCCTGACCCACCCCAAACCTGACAAATGCACCGAACACACCTTTCTGCGCCAACATGTATACCCCTTGCCCCCAGAGTAATTTGCCAAGAGGCGGCCTGCAGGGGAGAGAGAGAGAGGGACCCCCCCACCCCTCCACACACACACCCCAGCGATGAGGGTCTCACCTGCAAGCAGGAAGGTGATAAGGCAAGTTTCCTTGGGCATGTAGAGCTTGAGGCGGGAGCCACTGAAGACGTACTCCACCACGGCCTCCGAGCGGCCAGCCCGCTGCAGGAAGGGGAGGAACTGCTTGGCCTTCTGGGTGTCCTGCAAGGAGAGAGGAGAAGAGAGGGAGCCCTCAGCGGCAGCTTGGCACAGGCCCTCCCCACCCACAGGGCCAAGACCCTGCACCCCTGCTCTGCCCAGAAGCATGGCGGGTGACAGGCTCTGGCCTGCCCCGTCGCCTGGGGGCTCTGAATCCCTGGGTCCTGGCTCAGCACGGGGGGCTAGGGTCCCTCTGGGGCAGACCAGACCAGACAGCAGGGCTGTCTAGATCAGCTTTGTTGTGTATTGAGTCAAAGGATTTTATATCTGTATTATTATTGTCTGTATTTGCATTAGGATAAAGTAACTGCCTTTTGGTTCCAGAGGGTACAGCTACTATTGGTTCATTTAAGCTGCTGTATTTGGATCCTCTGTCTTATTGGTTTCCTCCAAAAGGCAGCACTGGGATTGCTTGATATTGTTCCCTCCAAAATGTATCCCTTCCTAGCTAGTCCCCTGTCCCTATAAATGTAGCTTTCCTCTCCTCAGTCTTCAGTCTTGTTCACTTTAATAAAGAGCTGTTACTAGAGAACTGTCTCCAGCATGTTATGTCAAGAGAGCTGAAATCACAAACCCCACGTCACAACAACTGGCGACGAGGATGGGATCCGGAATGCTGAGGAGCGGTTAAACACAGCCCTGCCTCAGAGTCCGGATTGCAGCTGAGAACAAGACTCACTGGCCAGCTGAGAAGACGACCCTGCCCGCTAGGACAATGGAGAGTCCAAGGGTATTGGAGCCCTTCCAGCCATCAGAGCCCCACACCTGGGAAGACTACGTCGAACGCTTCGAGTTCTTTGCAGTGGCTCAAGGGATCACCGATGCCAGCAAAAGAAGGGCCACATTCCTGAGCTACTGTGGGCCCGAGACCTTCAAGCTGGCCAAGGCATTACTTGCTCCAGCAAAGCTGAGTGAGACATCTCTCAAAGATATTCTTGCCTGCCTAACAAGCCACTTGGCGCCTACTGAGACCAAGATGGCCCGGCGGATGGAGTTCCATAAGAGGCAGCAGCATGCTGGGGAGTCTGTATCCACATTTCTGGCTGAACTCCGGAAGCTCGCTCAGCACTGCGGCTTCCAAAATCTGGAAGAGACTCTCCTGGATCGGTTTATTGGTGGTCTGAGCAGCAAGAAAGCCAGAAGACGCATCGTGGCTAAAGAAGAGGTTACCCTTGCTTCAGCCTTGAAAGAGGCCACCGCCACGGAGAATTATGAAAGAGAGGAGCTTGATGCCAGTCGCAAGGCCACTAAGCCACAGATAGAAGTTGCGCATGCCATGGACGAGCTAGAGGCTACTCCGAGCCAGAGCCCAGTCCGTGGGGTCGAGTTGGTGCGTCAGGCCTGCACAGTGCACAAAGATCGCCGAGGCAGTTGCCCAGGTTGTGGCGGAAACCATGAGCGGAAGAGTTGTCGTTTCAGGGATGCTATGTGCCGGACGTGCGGAAAGACAGGTCACATCGCCAGGGTCTGTAGATCGGCGGCGTCGGGAGCAACAGGAGCACCTAGACTGGAGCATCGCAGACCGCCCACAGCAACTCGTTTTCTAAAGGACTGCCACTACGTAACGGAGATCAACGGGAGGGCCGTGCAGTTTCCAGCGCAAGGCAAGGCACACGTCAAGGTGAAGATTGAGGGTCAGCAGTGCGACATGGAGGTGGACTCCGGATCTGCATTCACCATCGTGTCGGACCAGACCGCGAAGACATTCTTCCCCAGGGGTAAGTTGCCCCCTCTGGAGCCCTTCCCGGCAACCTTGCAGTCGTACTCAGCAGGCCGCATCCATGTTATGGGAATGTGTGCCGTGAGAGTACAGTTCCGGGACAAACAGGCTGTACTCAAACTGGTGATTGCGAAGGGCAGTCGCCCCAGTCTCCTGGGCACTGACTGGTTCCCCGCCCTGGGACTGAGTATCTCAGGGCTTAATTCAATCCAAACCTGCCCTGAGATGAGCGAGGCATTATGCAAGGAATTTGCTGGTCTCTTTAATGGAAAACTGGGTTGTTATAAAGGGCCCCCAGTTGACTTCGAGTTGGACCCCGGTGTGGCCCCAATCCGACTCAAACCAAGGCGAGTGCCATTTGCACTGCAACCCAAGATCGAGGCAGAGCTGGATAAATTGGTCAAGCAGGGAGTTCTCTCACCCGTGGACTCTGCTAAGTGGGAGACTCCAATCGTCACGCCCCTTAAAGCAAATGGGGAAGTCAGGATATGTGCAGATTACAAATGTACTATCAATAAGGCACTCAGGGGAAACTCATACCCCATTCCAGTCGTATCACATCTGTTGGCTAAACTGGCTGGGGGCAAGGTGTTCGCCAAAATTGACCTGGCACAAGCTTACCAACAGCTGCCAGTAACCCCACAATCAGCGGAAGCACAGACTATTGTCACACATAAAGGGGCGTTCAGAGTTAACAGATTACAGTTCGGAGTTTGTGTGGCCCCAGGGATTTTTCAAGGGCTCATGGAACGCCTGTTAAGAGGTCTGCCGGGGGTCTTGCCATTTTTTGATGACGTTTTGATTGCTGGAAAAGACCCACAGGAACTGGTTGCGCGTGTCCGTGCAGTGTTGCTCAAGTTCAAGGAGGTGGGGTTGCAACTGAAAAAAGAAAAATGCAGTTTTGGGGTGCCAACTGTGGATTTCTTGGGGTTTAAAATTGATGCATCAGGCATCCACCCCACAGATGCTAAGATTAAGGCCATCATCGAGGCACCACGACCACAGAACAAGACGGAGTTGCAGTCATTCCTGGGACTTATTAACTTTTATCATTCGTTCTTACCCCAGAAAGCTTCGGTAGCTGAACCATTACATAGACTATTGCAGAAAAAGAATGTGTGGCGATGGGGGCGGGAGCAGCAGAAGGCTTTTGACTCCTTGCGAGGAATGCTGAGTAGCAGGAGCGTCCTTGCTCATTATGATGAGTCAAAGCCGCTGGTCCTGGCATGTGATGCCTCTCAATACGGTCTGGGGGCTGTGCTGAGTCATAGGGAACCGGATGGGTCGGAAAAGCCCATCTCTTTCTATTCCCGTACGTTGTCGCCCACAGAGTGCAACTATGCTCAAATTGATAAAGAGGCACTGGCTATTGTGTCCGGAATCAAAAGGTTCTATGATTATTTGTACGGTCGCCATTTCTCCATTGAAACGGACCACAAACCACTGTTAGGGTTGTTCAACCCAAACAAACAAACGCCACAAATTCTCTCCCCCAGAATGTTGCGTTGGTCAATATTCCTGAATGGGTTCCAGTACACCTTGACCCATGTGCCGGGGAAACAGTTGTGCCATGCTGATGCGCTGAGTCGATTGCCCCTTCCTGGCGGGAGCAATGAGGATCCTGCTCCGGCGGAGCACATTATGATGCTAGAAACACTTCCGGGGGCTCCTGTAACAGCTACGGATATAGCTGAGAAAACTAGGAAAGATGCTGTTCTCTCCCGTGTGCTCACTTGGGTGGGGAGGGGGTGGCCAGGTGGTCCGCATGAAGAAAAATTCAGGCCTTATGCGACAAGGCAGCACGAATTGTCCATGCATAAGGGTTGTCTCCTATGGGGAGATAGGGTGATCATCCCAGCACCACTGAGAAACAGGGTTCTTGAGACGCTTCACATGGGACACCCGGGAATGGTCAGGATGAAGTCGCTAGCCCGATGTTATGTGTGGTGGCCTGGAATGGACCAGAACATAGAACAATGGGTACGAACATGCAAGGCATGCCAAGAGGTGCGGCCAGAAGTGGCCAGAGCACCAGTCCACTGGTGGGAGCAGTCCAGGACTCCCTGGAGCCGGCTGCACATAGATTTTGCTGGGCCATTCCAAGGGAAGGTCTTTTTGGTTATCGTTGATGCATATTCCAAATGGTTAGAAGTGGCGATGGTCCCTAGCATGGCATCAGCTGCCGTAATCAAGGTGTTGAGGCAGCTGTTTGCTACCCACGGGTTACCTGAGACCATTGTATCAGATAATGGGGCAGCTTTTGTATCCCAAGAATTCAGGGCATTCTTGGCTGATAACTTTATAAGAGGGGTCACATCCGCGCCCTTTCACCCATCCTCCAATGGGCAGGCTGAGCGCATGGTAAGAACAGCCAAAGAATCCATTGCGCGCTTAATGGAGGGTAACTGGTCGGCTCGCATTGCGCGAATGTTATTTTTGCAGCATGCGACGCCGTGTACTGCGACGGGCAAGTCGCCAGCCGAGCTGCTCTTAGGTAGAAGACTGGTAACGGTGCTGGATTATGTCCACCCAGATAAAATGCCAAACCGTAATTCAAGAGCAACCCCCCAGGCTGAGACTGACACAACAAGGTATCTCGCCCCTGAAGATCTGGTCTGGGTGAGGAACTATTCACGAGGTCCGCGGTGGGTGGCCGGTGTGATCACCCGGGCTAGTGGACCTGTGTCCTATTATGTGACCTTGGAAAATGGGCAAGTTTGGAAGAGACATATAGATCAGCTGAGGCGCCGGGCGCTCAGCAGGGAGGAGTCAGATAATTCATCCCTGGCTAATGACGCACAGCTGCGAGACCAGAGTGAAAATGGTCCAGAGGTACAGTCACCAGGGGCTTCAGCAAATGAACCAGGGTCTGCTAGTCCTCAGGATGACGAGGTACAGGTCGGGGACCCTGAGATGTCTGGGACTCCATCTGTTCCTGATGAAACCCCTATAGCAGCCCCTCCACCACAGGTAACACCCAATCCAGAACCTGCAACACCTGTTGTCAGGAGATCAGGTAGAAGTTGTAGGACCCCACAGTACCTGAGGGATTACGTCTGCTGTGCTCACTAGGGGGGGAGGGGTGTTGTGTATTGAGTCAAAGGATTTTATATCTGTATTATTATTGTCTGTATTTGCATTAGGATAAAGTAACTGCCTTTTGGTTCCAGAGGGTACAGCTACTATTGGTTCATTTAAGCTGCTGTATTTGGATCCTCTGTCTTATTGGTTTCCTCCAAAAGGCAGCACTGTGATTGCTTGATATTGTTCCCTCCAAAATGTATCCCTTCCTAGCTAGTCCCCTGTCCCTATAAATGTAGCTTTCCTCTCCTCAGTCTTCAGTCTTGTTCACTTTAATAAAGAGCTGTTACTAGAGAACTGTCTCCAGCATGTTATGTCAAGAGAGCTGAAATCACAAACCCCACGTCACAACAAGCTTGGCCTGCGCCGGTTGCTGTCCAGGGCTTTCAGTGGGGGGGGGGTCACTCCCAGCTCATCCGGGAGGCATTGCCAGGGACCCTCTTCTGCATGCCAAGCAGCTGCGCCCCTGCTGCCCGGAAGCTCAGAAGTTCTAACTGCTGCTGCAGCTCCTAGAAGCAAGTTCCTAAGGCTGTAAGGAGCTGCCCTCAAGGGAGGGGACAGAGAGTTCAACGAAGGAACATAGAAGCATAGAATTGTAGAGCTAGGGGGACCAGGGGGGTCCGCTAGTCCAACCCTTCATAGAATCATAGAGTTGGAAGAGACCACAAGGGTCATCGAGTCCAACCCCCTGCCAAGCAGGAAACACCATCAAAGCATTCTTGACATATGCCTGTCAAGCCTCTGCTTAAAGACCTCCAAAGAAGGAGACTCCAACACACTCCTTGGCAGCAAATTCCACTGCCAAACAGCTCTTACTGTCAGGAAGTTCAAGGCAGGAAGCACAGCCAAATCACAGCGCCTCAGCCCCCCCGTTCCAGGGCTGGCGCGGCCTCATCTGCCAGGGCAGGGAGGGGAGCTGCTTCTGCCAGTCCCACCCAGACGCCCTAGCAGGACGAAAGATGCAAAGAGGTGGAGGGAACCTTCTATCCTAGGTGGCGGACTTGTAAAAGGGTAAAAGAGTACTGGGAAAAAATCCATAATGAAATGAAAAAAATGTTTAAGTACCGGTACTTTAAAAAAACTAAAAAACTAAAAACAAGAGTCCTTTTCATTAGGGATAATTCAGGCAGAAATTCCCAGGTGTCAGAAAAGGCTCTTTAGGTATGCCACTACTGCGGCCCGTGTTTTGTTAGCCCCCAAATGGAAGAAGAATGGCAACTGAAACCGATGGAATCTGCACAGCTCGCAGAATAAGAGAAAAAGAAGAAGATACATTTAACGAAGATCGGAAAACTTTTATTGAAATATATGGGAAATAATTGTGTACACCTGAAAACGTTGGCAGCATTAAGATAAATTCAACAGTGCAAGTAAGTTTTGATATACGGTATATAATAATGGAATAGTGCATTGTATAGGTTTTGTGAAATACGCAAGGATTGATGATATGTAAAATGAGCCATGGAAAGAGAAGAAGGGAAGTCATTGATATTTTAAGGATGTTTAAATGAGTACGTATTTAAAATTGTAAAACAGAAAATTCAATAATACACACACACACACACACACACACACACACACACACACACACACACCCTAAACTTTTTGTGAATCTAAGCTTGGCCTCATTTAGGGGCAGTATTTCAATATGAGTAGGAAAACGAGAGCACCCCAAAATTGGGGGCCACTGCGTCTGGGTCCAGGCTGGGACTTGGAAAGGCCTCATCCAGCCTGGCTCTGCACACTGGCTGGCTGGGGGACTTAATGATAAACTGCAGCTCAAACTCTGCAGCCTGGAATGTTTCCCCACAAAGATGGAGAGTCACCAGAGGCTGATTTATTCCCCCCAAGAGTGTGTGTGTGTGTGTGTGTGTGAGAGAGAGAGAGAGAGAGAGAGAGAGAGAGAGAGAGAGAGAGAGAGAGAGAGAGAGATGGATGATGTGCTGGGGAGGGGGGGCCCGGCCAGAGCGCCTCGGCTCCACAGCCAGCCAGGTGGCCTTTTATTTTGCTCTCGCCTTAATTTAGAAAAATGAACTGCAAAAGGGGCAGCCAAGGAGGAGAAACTTGCTGCAGCCAAGGAAACTTTGCCGAGCGCCTGCCTCCCGCTCACCCTGGAGCTGCCTGACTAGACTAGCAAAGCCATCGATTGCCCGCATCTCTCCAGCAGCTGAGGCCTGGCACTGAGGAGGAGGAGGAGGAGGAGGAGGAGGAGGAGGAGGAGGAGGAGGAGGAGGAGAAGGCAGCTGCCTCGGGAGGAGAGCAGAGGTCGGGCTGGGCTGGCCGGTAGGGAGGCCATGATTCAATGGGGAGGGAGGGAGGAGGAACAGGAACCAAAGAATGTAAGGGGAGCCTGCAGGATCAGGCCCATGGCCCATCTAGTCCAGCATTCTCACAGCAGCCAAGCAGGTGCCCCCAAGGGAAACCGCCAAGCAGGATCTGAGTGCGAGAGCAACCGTCCCCTCCTGCATTCAAAGGAATTGGCGCTTCCAACTGGGGGGTCACCCTGGCAAGGAGTCATCGAGGAGGAGGAGGAGGAAGGCAAGCCTGGAGGGTGGGCCGACCTTTCTTATGGGGGCATTTCTTGAGATCCAGGGAAAGGGAATGGCAGGGGGGCAGGCAAACCATCGCCCTTGCTGCATTTGAGAACCAAGTGAAAGGCAGGTGTCTATTTCGCCCGCTGGCTTGTGCAGAACGACCCCCCCCTTTGTTTGCAGAAGGACCACCCCCACCTTTGGCATCCCCATGGGGAAGACTCAAGGACGCCACCCACACCCTGTCCAATGCCTGGACATGGAAGATTGAGGAATGGGCCTGGGGGACGGGACTTTTCCAAGGCAACTCCATAAGTAATAATAATAATAATAATAATAATAATAATAATAATAATAATAATAATATAGTAATTTATTACTTATACCCCGCCCATCTGGCCAGGCCTCCCCAGCCACTCTGGGTGGCTTCCCACAGAATATCAAAGCGCTACAAAACATCAAACAAATAAGCAGCGCAGGAGACAAAGAAGGACCCCCACCCCAGCAAGCAGAGGCGGACCAAAAGGTGCGCCCCTCACAAGGCTGCCGGCAGCAGCACGCCTTCATATCGCTTTGGCACAGCCTCCCCCCCTCCTCGCCCCAGACAGGGTCTCCAGCCCCCAAGGGGGCTCCTCTGCCCAGGAAGCTTGTGGCTGTCCCACCTCTTCCCGAAACAGCGGATGGCAGGACTTGGCAGGAAGCAAAAGGCACCAGCGCTGTGCTTTGCTGCTACACAGCTCTGCAAGGAGGTGAGAAGAGCCTCCTGGATCAGGCCCGTGACCCAACCGGTCCAGCCTCCTCACAAGGCAGGATCTGGGCGCAAGAGCCCTTTGCTTCCAGCAAGTGCCGTTCCAAACAGCGGCACCTCCAGTCGGGAAGGGCAGAGCGGAGCCACCCTGGCTGGCAGCCCTCGACAGCCCTCCCCTCCTCCATGAGTTTCTCCGGTCCTCCTCTCAATCCACCCCTGCCTCCTGTGGGAGGGAGTTCCGCAGCTTAACAACACGCTGCCTGAAGGGCGGCTTTCTTTTCTCAGTCCTTGCCCCTAGGCAGCAGGGCCCAGCTTGGCAGAGCTTCTGCAGTGCCCAGGCATCTCCACTGCCCACTTGAAGTCCTGGAGAGGCGGCTCCAACAAAAGCTGCATGGCCTGAAGATGAATCCCAAGTTACTCTGACTGAACTGGCCGGCGCTAATCCACCTTGGCCTGGGATGCCCTGAATCTCTGGGTACAGGGATGGAGGCCAAAGCACAAGAGCCTGTCCCTAGCTGCTCCCATCAGAGTGCTGCTCGGTGGAGGAGGTCGGAGGGCCAGGCAGGGGCTCCTTCAGAGGGGAAGGGCTCCCTCCCAGCAGCCACAGCGGTGCCCAGCCTGAAGCTGTGCTTGAGCATACTGGGCTATATGGACAAGCTGGGAGGTGGGCAGAGCAGGACAAACCAGAGGCTGCAGGGTCTGGAAACCAAGCCTGATGAGGAACGGTCGAAGGAGCTGGGCTTGTTTAGTCTGGATAAGGAGAGGCTAAAAAGAGCGCTGGGGCCATCATCAGATAGCTTAAGGGCTGCCACGTGGGAAATGGAGCACATTTATGCTTAGGGAGCTGGGTATGTTTAGCCTGGAGAAGAGAAGGTTAAGGGGTGATATGATAGCCATGTTCAAATATATTAAAGGATGCCATATAGAGGAGGGTGAAAGGTTGTTTTCTGCTGCTCCAGAGAAGCGGACACGGAGCAACGGATTCAAACTACAAGAAAGAAGATTCCACCTAAACATTAGGAAGAACTTCCTGACAGTAAGAGCTGTTTGACAGTGGAATTTGCTGCCAAGGAGTGTGGTGGAGTCTCCTTCTTTGGATGTCTTTAAGCAGAGGCTTGACAGGCATATGTCAAGAATGCTTTGATGGTGTCTCCTGCTTGGCAGGGGGTTGGACTAGATGGCCCTTGGGGTCTCTTCCAACTCTATGATTCTATGTTTTCCTGCTCTGGAGGGCAGAGCCTGAACTTGTGGGTTCAAATGACAAGAAAGGAGATTCAGGCTAAACATCAGGCGCTTAATATCTGTTTGACAGTAGAACGGAGCTGGTAGACTCTCCTTCCTTGTGGGTTTTCAAGCAGAGGTTGGGTGGCCGGCCGTCATGGATGCTTTAGGTGCGTTTCCTGCATTGCAGGGGGTTGGACTAGATGACCTCTGGGGTACTAGCCCTATGATTCCAAGATTCAGATTCCCGGCCAAGAAAGAGAGCGCAAGGCGGAGAAAAGCCAGGGACGGCTGCTATTATTTTAAAAACCTCCCCAGCGTTAATTATCTCTGAATGGAAAGGAAATTATGCATAAATAGAATGGAGAAAAATAGAATCATAACTCTACTTTTATGTGAAGCGTTGCCAATTATGCAAAATTATGCAAGGACTTTGTGGAAGGACAGGCAGGCGGGTGCGGCGAACGAGCTCCCCCCCCCCGCCCCAACCCGTCACTCTGCGATTGTGGCTCTCGCAAGCCCCATAATGGGACGCAGCGTTGGAAGTGGGGAGGGAAGCGGACGCAGATTTGTCTTACATGACTTAAATTATTTAGTAAATTACTCCCGAGCAGGATTACATGCCTTGGAGGGGAGAGGGATCAGCCAAGACAGGCAGCGGAAGGAGAAGGCGAAGGGGAGGGATAGCAGTCTAGGGTCTCTCTTGCAAGCCTCAGGGGCTCGACCTGTGATTTGGGGGGGGGGGCAGTGGCATTGATAGGGCTCAGAAGCCCCCCCCCTTTCTCTGTTCTTGGCAGACCGCGCAAACGTGCTCAGCTGCAAGACGGCGTCAGGTGACAACGCGGCACATTTAATCAGGTGCCTCCAGGCACCGGTCGGAATTAGATCACTTGCCCGCCGCGCAGGTTTCGAACCGCTTAGCCGCAGCCGCCTCATCTGCACAGCCAAGCTGCTCAAATGCAATCAAGGTGCCTTAATGAGGAGGCGCAGGAGACCAGGAGGGGGGCGGGGGGGCAGAGTCGGCTTCCGCAGCTCCGTCGCCAGCTCTGCGGCCTGGCAGGCTCTGCTCGGAGAATCCTTTCTGCGGAGGGCACTGGGCCCAGAGAGGAGGCCTCTCTCTCAGGGACGTTGCGCCAGTCACCTGCCCGCTGGCCACCTTCCCCAAGGGCCTCGGAGGTGGTGGGGATGCCAGGGCTGAGCCAGGCACCGGCAGGGCTGCCAGGAATCCGGCTGGCAAAGGCTCAGAGCCGCTGAGGGAAGCGGGGGCAGAGACAGGAGCATCTTGGCCCATCTGCGGCTGCAAGCGGGGACATGCCTGGCACAGTAAGCGAAAGGCAAAACGAATCCAGCTCCACATGTCGGTGACAAGGAGATAAGGCAGGCCTGCTGGATCAGGCCCAGGGTCTGCCTCGTCCAGAATCCTGTTCTCACAGAGTCACCAACCAAGTGCCCGTTCTGCCCACCTGTGATTCTCAGCCGCTGGGATTCAGAGGCATAATCTCTCCGGCCACCCTGGCTGGCAGCCATCGAGAACCCTCTCCTTCTCCATGAAATTGTCTAATTCTCTTTTAGAGCCATCCAAGCTGGCTGCCGTCACCACCTCTTGTGGCAAGGAGTTCCACAGGGTAACTGCACAAAGAAGTTCTTTCTTTTCTGTCTTGAATCCAGCTTCATTGGGCGTCCAGGAGTTCCAGGGTTATGAGAGAGGAAGGAAACCCTTTTCCCTCTCCACTTTCTCCAGGCCAGGCATCATTTTATAGGTTTCTATCACGTTGCCTCTTCCTCGCCTCTTCTCTAAACTGTGAAGTCCCAAACCCTGGGACCTTTCTTCACCGGGCAGGTCCCCCCCCCACACACACACCCCACCCCCGATCAATTTGGGTGTCCTTTCCTGAATCTTTTCCAACTCAGCAATATTCCTTTCGAGGCGAGTCAACCGGAAAGGGCCATGGGATTCCAGAGCCTTTTCTAATGGCACCATGAGATTGGCGGTTTTATTTTCAATTCTCTTCCTGATGCTCCCCAGCATGGAATTGGCCTTTTCCCAGCTCTAGCGCCTTCATGGAGCTATCTGCTGCAATCGCAAGGTGTCATCCCTGGTCTGTCGGTGCCACCAAGCGTATATGTGAAATTAAGATTTTAATTTTTTTTTTGCTCCAATACCATCTCTTCACAAGGATTTACTGCCCATCCACTTTGTTTGGAAGCTCTTGGCAATCTCTTTTTGTTCCAGCAACCTGGAATGATCCGCTGTCACCTCCCTGCTCCTCATTCTAGATCCTGTAGGAACAAGCAAAGAAGCGCAGGGCCCAACGGCGGTCCTTGGGGGACCCCACTTCCTACTTCTCTCCCTTTGGAGAACCGCCCAGTTACTACTCCTGCTCTTTGCTCCCGGAAGCTTTGCCCTCTCCTTTTGTAAAATGATTTTTATTTGGTTTTAGAAAATATAAACTTACAAGAAAGTCAATGAAAAATCCATAGGAAGAGACTGCTCTGAATCACAAGACTTCCCCCTCCATGGGTCCTCATGTCAAGAATTACAACTGCATATCAAACCTTTATGCACATAGCTTTTGTCACTTTACAAGTGTGATTAGAATCCTGCCAACGTTTCCATCTGCTTACAATGGTCTCCTAAATAAATTATAATTTTTCCCCATTCTCTTTTTAATGTTCTTGTATTCTTGGTCCCTGAGCTTCCCAGTTGACTTTGCCATTTCGGCACAGTCCACCCACTTGCTTTGCCATTCTTCTCTGGTCGGGGGTGTCTCCTCCTTCCATCTGTGCGGCCGTTGCCACATACATGAAAAGAAGTGTTGCCCATTCCTGACCCGCAAGAGGCTCTCTTCCTCTCTTTCCTTGACTTTCTCGGGAGCCTGTCGCAAGGCTGCTTGCAGAGAGCTCTGCAAAACTTCCAAGTCCGCTGTGGCAACCAGGTCGCCCCTATCGCCAGGGCGTCCAGCTCCCCCCAAGGATGCCAATCTCGGCAGCCCAAGTCCAGAAGCAGTGCAAATGTCCCCACGGGGCCCTGGCTGGATCTGGAAGCGGGCCTGAGTTTGCAGCTGTGTGGAGAACTTTTCCTGTCCTCTCAGTCAGGGGGGACAACGGCTGCTGAGGAGCCTTCCCTCCTAGCAGTGTCAGGTCAATGGCCAATGAAAAGCCTATCGCTTTCCCGGCATGCATCTCTCTCTCTCTCTCTCTCTCTCTCTCTCCATCATGGGTAGGCACCCTAAGGCCCGGGGGCCGGGTCTGGCCCAATCGCCTTCTAAATCTGGCCCGCGGACGGTCCAGGAATCAGCGTGTTTTCACATGAGTAGAACCTTGAGTAGACTTTGATGTTGGGAAAGATGGAGGGCACTAGAAGAAGGGGACGACAGAGGACGAGATGGTTGGACAGTGTTCTCGAAGCTATGAACCTGAGTTTGACCAAACTGCGGGAGGCAGTGCAAGACAGGAGTGCCTGGCGTGCTCTGGTCCATGGGGTCAGGAAGAGTCGGACACGACTAAATGACTAAACAACAACAGAATGTGTCCTTTTATTTAAAATGCATCTCTGGGTTATTTGTGGGGCATAGGAATTCATTCATTTCCCCCCCCCCAAAAAAATATAGTCTGGCCCCCCACAAGGTCTGAGAGACAGTGGACCGGCCCCCAGCTGAAAAAGGTTGCTGACCCCTGCTCTACACACACACACACACACACACACACACACACACACACACACACACACCCCACAGTGCAGGAACCTTTCCATTTCCCCTCCAGAACCAAGCAGGGCTGCAGAGTTTCACTCTCAGGCTCTTTGCTTGGAGGAGGGAAACGGCCTGACCCCTCGGGATATTCTGCAGCCAGGCCCAGGGCACATGGTGAGGTGAGAAGGGAAGAGAGGGAGAGAACGAGGACAAACACCTCCCAATGGGAACCAGCAGCCTTGCCTTTGGCCAAGCTGGTTCCATGAAGCTCCTTAGAAGCTGCCAGCCTGGGAAGGGAGGGAGGGCGGGAGGCGCCCATTTCTAGGCCAAGACCAAGCCCCTTTCCAAAGTTTTCACCTGGAGGGCTGAGAACGGGACTCTACAGAGATCCCAGCGGAAAACCCAGGCCTCTCCCTCCTCTCCACTTAGGCAGAGTTTCTAAGAGAGAGCTCAGTCAGTAGAGCAGGAGACTCTGGGTTCTGGGAGACTCAGTAGAGCAGGAGATCTCAGGGTTCTGGGTTCGAGCCCCACGTTGGGCAAAATATTCCTGCAATGCAGGGGGCTGGACTAGACGACCCTCGGGGGTCCCTTCCCACTCTGCAATTCTGTGATTTTACACATTGCCCTTCTTTTTAAAAACAAAAAAACAAGCACGCCACGACACTGGTGGGATCTGCTCCTCTGCAGGGCGACTCTGCTTTCCTTACCCCAGAGATGTCGGCCACCCGGTGGATCGGGACCTCCTTCTTGCTGTGCAGTCCTTTCCCATTCTTTATCGCCCTGTCGGGAGGGGAAGCAATCAGATGGTCAAAGGAGCCAGAGGGGCAGGCCAGGAGGAATCCCCTTCTGCTTGGGGGGGGGGCTTGTTGACCCCGAGAAACAACCCTGGATCTCACTCAAAGGGCTTTTCCCTCCATACCCGGAGCAGGGAGACTCAGAAGTAGCCAGAAATTCTTCCTGGCCATAATGGCACAAAAGATTGAAATGCAAAACATGCAATGAGCAGTTCGATTCTCAGGGAAACCGGGTCTCTCTCTCAAATGAAGTGCCGTCTCCTGCAACCTCTCTGGCCCCAGGCAAAAGGCCACCCCCCCTCTCCAAAACGCTCCCCAACTCTGGGCTCTATCAGAGCACAGCTCCTTGCCCACTGCCATGAGGGTTTTGAAAAACCTTCCTTGGAGGTTTTTAAGCAGCGGTCAGATGGCCACCTGTCAGGGAGGCTTTGGCCGCAATTCCTGCATTCAGAGGCCCAGCTAGTCCAGCATCCTGTTCTCAACCATTGCCTCTGCGAGACCAGCAAGCAGGATCCGACCACAAGAGCAGCCCTCTCTCCTCTCCCCTCTGGTGCTTTCCAGCAACTGACTGGGGAGGGAAGAGCACAGCAATCCTGACTAGTGGCCACTGGGAGCCCCCTCCTCATCTGGGATTTTGCCTCCCAAGTTGGTGGCCATCCCTGCCTCTGCGGTTTAACTCTGCGCCTCCTTTGATCTGTCCCAAACGGTCCCACGTTCGGTTTCCTCGGATGTCCACGAGTCCTGGTGTGATGGGGCAGGGAGAGAAGCTTCTGCCCCCCCCTCCCCGTCTTCCTGCACCTTCCTCCTGCAGCTCTCCTGCCCCACAGGGACCCTCCCCCTTCTCCTAAGAGAGGCTCCCCAAAAGCTCTCCCCTCTCTCGCCCTCTCTTGCAGGAGCACCATCTCAGGAATCTTTGGGGGGGGGGGAGAGAGAGCAGAGGGATTTCCAATTTGCAGGCAGGCTGTTCCTCCTACAGCTTCTTCACAATCACGGCCAGCTGCTAACCTTTTCCTTTTAATTGCATTTCCCTCTTCCTATCAAACCTCCCTGAAGCCGAGGAGATGCCACCGCCTGCCTGCCTGCCTGCCTGCCTGCCTGCAATCTGAAAGGCGCCATCAGGCTCCGAGACAAGCAGCCCCCCACTCCTGCCCTCCCCCCATGCCCCTAGAAACAGACACACACCCTATCCCCTCCATCCTGCTTGCTCTCTGCTGCACCTTGGGATCCTCCAAAAGGAAGAGCATTACGATGGGAAGAGCTGTTTTGACCGGGGAAAGGTCCCTTTGAAGCATACAGTTCTATGATTCTATGGCCTTCCCTGGCTGTTCTTCTGCAAAGGTCAAGTGGCCCTCTGTCAAGGGATTCCTCTGCTCTGATTCCTGCATCGCAGGGGGTTGGACTAGATGACCCCCGTGGCCCCTTCCAGCTCTGCAATTCTCCGAGCCCGGCTCTCCCTCGGCTCCCGCTGGGCCTGCTCAATGGCTGCTCCCGTGCCGGGGCCTGCCGTTTGTTCAGCCAAGCCGAGGCGGACAATACAATCCGGAGGGAGAGCCAGGGATCCCGCCGGGCCTTTGCGGAGAAGTCATTGAGCAGGTTTGCTCTGTTCCAAAGGGCTGGCCGGCCGGCCTGCTGAATCCGGCCGCGGTTAAATGGGGCACCGGCAGCCGGCTGCTTGCAGGAAGCCAGCCGGCACAATGCTGGGTTCGGGGGGGGGGCATTCAAGCTGGCCGGCCTTCCCGTCTTTTGGAATACTGGACAAGAAAATGCACTTAAGAAGGGACAACAGAGGACGTCATCTCAGCAGAAGGAAGGGGGAGAGAGGCAAGGTGACAGTCAAGGGCACCCAGTGAGCCCTGCAGCAGCAGCAGGATGAGGCCCGAGGGGCCCTCTTCTCGCAGTGGCCAGCCAACCAGGAGCCCCAATGGGAAGAAGCCTGCATGCAGGATCCAAGCACAGGAGCAGCCCCCTCTCTCCTGAGCCCGGAATCCCAGCAGAGGCCGGCCGCAGCCAATGCTGAGCTCATTTGGGCAGCTTCCATGCCAACAGCATCGCTCGCATCCTGGGCTGCTTTGCACTGTGGTCGTCTTCCTCTGCCAGAGACGTGCCCAAGAGGAAGAGAAGGCGGACAAGGTCTGTGGAGGCAGCAGGATAGAGCCCTGGGGTGAGGCGCAGAGAGCAGGCGGGTGAGGGACCAGCTCTCTTACCCGAGACCCCTGCACTCTTCACACGCTCTGACTGAGGTCCACAAACTTGCTCATCCCCTATGCTCAGGCGCAAGGCGAGGCTCTCTGAAAACGGCAGGAGGGGAGAGCTGCTCTTGCGCTCAAATCCTGCTTGCAGGTTTCCCATAATGGGAAGGCGGTTGCCCACTGGGAGAACAGGATGCTGGACTAGACGGGCATCGTGTTGGCACTCTGGCCACGGGAAGGCCACGCTCCCAAACGCTGAGCAAGTGCTTTCGCCTTCCTGCATCAGGCTGGCAGCCTGGCCCACAGAGGAGCCAAGGGGGCCACATCCTGCCCCTCGCCTGGCCCCGCCCTGGCTGCTCAGCAGCTGGGCTCCTCCTCCCTTTCTGCAAAACCTCCCACCCCTCATGGCTGCTTCCTTGGCGGGCACGGTGGCTCTGCTCTCTCCTGCCGGAGGAACATCCACCAGGGCTGGAGCCCCCGCTGTGCGGTGGGGCCGGCCTGGTAATTGGCTTCGCGGGCCCACCCGCTCCCCGGCGCCAGCCGTGCCGCTTTGCCGCCTTTGCTCTTTTCCGCGATCGGCTGAGGCGCCCGCTTCTCTGCTGCAGCCATGCAAGTTTGCAGCCCAGCTGTCACCGAAAAGGCTCGGCTAATTGGTAGCCGACAGACTCTTAATAAGGGGTAGGGGGAGATTCACGGCCCCCTGCATGTCACTTGACAAGGACTTGCCACACTGCTGGCTGCAAGAACGGGCTCTCCGGCAGAAGCGGGCAAGGGGCTACGGAGGGTCCGATCTCTCCTCGCCCCCCGCCCCAAAAGAGCAAAAGACAAGGCAGAGCAGCTACAACCGAGAGACCTTGCCAGGCTGGTCTGAGGGGCCCCCAGAGAACCCTGACGCCCACCCCACTCACCCCTAGTCCAGCCTGTGATGCCACTCACCCACCCCAGCCCTCTCCCAGGAAAAGCCAAGGGGTCCTTCTCCTGCAGCAAAGCTGCCCCACAGGAGAGGGCTCTGCTCTGCCCTCCACAGTTGGAGGCAGTTGATCCTTCTGCCCCACGGGAGAGAAGAGGGATCCCGAGTTCAAGTCCTGATTGTGGGTTTCTTCCATAACGAGCCGCTGGCCTGATCCTGCAGCCTCTCTTCTTACGCTTCTGTGGCCGTGTGCCAAGAGCGGCCAGCAAGGAGCACTTAGTAAAAAGAGGCCCCCTCTATGAACACCCGCCATTCTTGACGGACAGCTCCCAGGAGCCGGCAGGCAGAGGGGTGCTCAGGACTGGCAGAGGATTTTCATTGCCTTGTATTAGAGAATCATAGAACCCGAGGATTGTAGAGCTGGAAGGGGCCCTGAGGGCCATCTAGTCCAACCCCCTGCAATGCAGGAATCTCAGCTGAAGCATCCGTGACAGGCGGCCATCCAAGCTCCGCTGAAAAACCTCCAAGGAAGGGCAGTCGACCACCTTCCGAAGGAGACTGCTGGGTGGATCTCACCCTCAGAAAGTTCTTTAGTCGGAATCTCCTTTCTTGTAACCTGAAGCCATGGGAACAAGCTTGTTCCCTCTTCTATGGGGGCATCACACGCCCACACCCCAACCAAGCTAGCCCCACGGCTCGAGGCCTCCCCAGCTGGCCTGCCCCAAGGAACAAGGTGGGGGAGCCTCCCTTGCAGCAGGCCTCTGCAAAGGTGACCTCTGCTCCTCTGCCTCCCAAGAGCGGCAGAATTCACCCTCGGCCCTCCCAGGGACCTGCGGGACAGCTGGTGGCCGGAGCCATGGAACAGCCTGTCCCTCGGCACCAGGGAGGGAGGTGTGGCCCCTCGCCAGCAGCTGGCAGCCGCCTGGGCATGGATCAGAGCCCAAAGAGGCTCCCTGCCACCTCCGCTGCCACCCTGGGAAGCAGATGGAAGACCCCCTGACTCCCGGGCCAGACGGGGCTGCCCCTTCCTCCCCATTCCCTGTCCCCACCCCCCTTCGTGAAGGAGCTGTGCCCGCCACGGGTGAGGTCCGGTGAGCATAGCCCCATTGCCCAGCAGTCCTGAAAAGGCCCCCAAAGGGGTTCGCTCTCTCCCTCGCCCCACCCAGCCCTTTCCAGGCACTGCCTTGCTGCTGCTCCCCCCCCCCATCGCTCCTTGGCCCCCTTCTCTCCTGCGCTTCCCCCCCCCCAACTCACCGAGCCTCAGCCGCCAGCAGCTCGTCGTAGTGCGAGGACCGCTGGTCATCGTCCTGTCGGTAGCGGATGACAGAGGCCAGGCCCTTGCTGACCAAGGCTTCGGCGATGTTGCTGAAAGACAGGAAGAGGAGGAGAGGGCGTGAGCTTGAATCACAGAATTGTAGGGTTGGAAGGGACACCCAGGAGCCATCTAGCCCAACCCGTTGCAACGCAGGAATGATACAGGTGAAACTCGGAAAATTAGAATATCGTCGTTCAGTAATGCAATTTAAAAGGTGAAACCAATATATGAGATAGATGCATGACATGCAAAACAAGATATGTCAAGCCTTTATTTGTTGTAATTGTAATTATTTGTCGTTAGGCAGGTCAATTATAAATGGAATGTAATTAATGAAATGTAATAGCGATGTTTATTTTTGTATTATTGTGACTATTTGTTTCATTACTGTGGAATTTCCAAAAGAAAGCAGTTGTAATAATTAAAAGAAAAAGAAAAAATAATAAGTTGCATTACTGAAATAAATGCACTTTTCGACGATATTCTAATTTTCCGAGTTTCACCTGTACATCAAGAATCCATGACAGAGGGCTACCCCACCTCCGATTAAAAACCTCCAATGGAACAGAGTCCACCATTTCACGGTTCTTCCTAATATTTAGGCCTTACAATCTGAATCCACTGGCACAGGATCTCCACTCTGGAGCGGTAGAAAACAAGCTTGCTTGAGGCAGGCAGGATGTCCCCTTGACCCAAACCCAATCTCTAACATGGCAGCTGATTCAGCCGGAGAAGGGTGAGGCCCACAGCCTCCACCCCCTGACCCTGCAGAGACCAGGCCTTGCCACCCCTCCCTCCCTCCCTCCCTGCCTCCCTGCCTGCGAGGTGGGCCTTGGGGTGCTGAGCTTATGGAGGGGCTCTGCAGCAATTCTTGAGTTCCTACACCAACGATTTAGGAACTTTCACCATGTTGAAATAGAAGAAGAAGAAGGAGGAGGAGGAGGAGGAGGAGGAGGAGGAGGAGGAGGAGGAGGAGGAGGAGGAGGAGGAAGAAGAAGAAGAAACTTTTATTTGCATCCCGCCCTCTCCAACCGAGATTGGGCTCAGGGCGGCTAACATCAAATATATAACCTTGGTATAAAATCAAACAATAATTAAATTACCTCCTAAAAACAAGCCAGGATCAAACTAAGTCAAGTCTTACTGCCTCTGCATTTTCTTTCTCAATGCTGAATGGAATAACACATGAATCTGACCTTTGGTAAATTTGCAAGTAAACCTTTTTTTTTTAATTTGCCAAATGTGCAATCTTTTTCTCTCCAAGGGAAGAGGGGAACTTTCAAAGGAACTCAAATGATGTATTTTAAAGGTCTAACAGTCTCTATTTCCAGGTTTTACTATGCTGCATATTTTGCTATTTTAAATCTCTGCTGGGGCTCTCTCACCAGAGAGTACTTACCCCAGACCTGGATCTTGGCATGCGGGAATTTTCCTTTCGATACCCTTTTCCTTGAAACAACACCTCCCTTCCTAAACTTTGCAATGGTTTCATGAGCCAAACAAAGTTATTAAATTATTAAATTATTTATTTATTTATTTATTTATTTATTTATACCCCACCCATCTGGCTGGGTTTTCCCAGCCACTCTGGGCGGCTTCCAACAAAAGATTAAAAACAGAATAAAACATCAAACATTAAAAACTTCCCTAAACAGGGCTGCCTTCAGATGTCTTCTAAAAGTCAGATAGTTATTTATTTCCTCAACATCTGATGGGAGGGCATTCCACAGGGTGGGTGCCACTACCAAGAAGGCACTCTCCCTGGTTCCCTGTAAGCTCACTTCTTGCAGTGAGGGAACCACCAGAAGGCCCTAGGAGCTGGACTTCCGTGTCTGGGCAGAACGATGGGGGTGGAGACGCTCCTTCAGGTATATAGGACCGAGGCCATTTCAAGACCGGTGTTATGTCGTCCGGGCGGCCACTCCCAGTCACCAGTCTAGCTGCCGCATTCTGGATTAGTTGTAGTTTAAAGATTAGGATTAAAATGCTTCCCTGCCTGCCTTTGCGCCTAGGACCTGCACGGCTCAAAATCAAGAAGTGGAAGAATGTAAGACTGTCACGGTCCGGTCGGCGGGCGTCAGGACCAGAGGCAAGATGGTGGTGAAGAAGCAGGGTCGAAGGCAGAGGCGAAGGTCCACGGGGCACGAAGCAAGGCGAAGGCAAAGCGAGGGTCCAGGAACAAGAAGCAAGGTGAAGGATCCAGGAACAAGAAGCAAGGCGAAGGTCCACGGGGCAGGAGCAAGGCGAAGGCGAGGCAGGGGTCCAAGAAGCACGGCAGCAACAAGGCAAGGGTCCAAGGAACAGGAGGCCAGATGCAACCAGGCAGGGATAGCGTTGCTGTGGCAAAGAGCTGAAGGGAAATGCTGAGCTTTTATCCCTCCCAGCTCCTGCCACCAGGTGCAGTGAGATCTCAAGTGGCCTCACCTGGGTGATTACTCCTTGCCTCTCCAGCACAAGCTGAGGACTTCACCTGTGTGGCCACGCCTTGCTTCTCCAGCACAAGCTGAGGCATGCCCCAGTCCTGCAAAGCACTACAGGCCCCAGAGCCTGACTCCTGCCCATACTCCTGACAAAGACGAGCCTCCTGGATAAGGCCCATGGTGTTTCTAGTCCAGCACCCTGTGGCTTTTAGCCATCAATAATAGGCTTCTCCTCCTCCCTGAATTGGTCCAATCCTCTTTCAGAGCCATCCAGCCTGTTGCCCATCCCTGCCTCCTGGGGGAGGGAGTTCCGTAGTTTGACTATGAGCTGCATGAAGAAAGCCTTCCTTTCATCCATGCCACCGTTATCCTAGAAGCAGGGTGACCCCAGGGAGGGGGGGGAGGAGCCCTGTGGCTGAAAGAGCCCAGGATTTCTTTTCACTCTGCAGAGCCCCCCCCCAGCATCCAGGTCAGGGAGGGGGAAGGGGAAGCGGAGTGTCCTGTGGCTTCCCTCTCTTTTTGCCCCTGTTCCCCCCCCCCGGAAGGTGGGGTGCAGAAAAAGCCCCACCTGCTCATTTTAATTTATGTGTGCCCCCCCCATAAAATTTATACATTTTGTGATTCTTATTTTTAAAACAAACAAACAAACTCAAAGCAGTTTACAAAACGATAAAGCAATAAAATTACTAAGACAAAAAATAACAACTGAGCACGGGGAAAAGTCACAAGACTGAAGCAGGTTAGAACTCCCATCAACTTTCCATGCATCTGGGTGAGGAATGCTTTCCAGGGGACAGGAAAGGCGTTGGCTTCACGTCAAGAGGCAGGGAGTTCCACAACGCAGGCACTTGCCAGGCTGAAAGATAGATTTCCTACACTGAACAGGGATTTGCTGGCAGCGCCAGTCCCATCAAGCGCAGCGGTCAAATGGGCACACGTGGAGCAAGGCAATTTATTTCCTTCCACGTGGGGATGGATTCAAAGCAAAGAATGCAAACTACAGTGGTGCCTCGCAAGACGAATTTAATTTGTTCTGTGAGTCCATTCGTTTTGCAAAAAATTCGTCGTACGAATCCCATAGGAATGCATTGATATATTTTTTTGCCCATAGGAAGGCATTGATTGAATTCCAATGCATTCCTATGGGAAACCGCAATTCGCTAGACGAATTTTTCACAAAACGAATTCGTCTTGCGAGGCAACCTCCGATCGCAAAACCCATTCGTCTAGCGAAAAATCCGCCTAGCAGGGCATTCGTCTAGTGAGGTACCACTGTACTGAAGTGTGTTTGAAGCCAGCGGCCAGGCATCAGGCTTTGGGGGCTCCCAGAGATGTGGGCGCCCCTCCTTGAAGGCGCAGGCAGGGCTTGGCACTGTGGGCTCAGCTGCCAAACTCCCACAGCCCTGGCAAGGGCCTCAACCCTCCTGCTCCTCTGCCGGGAGCCTCTCTGCCTCCCCTGTGATTGGCACGAGTCCAGCGCCCGCCACATCCCAGCGCTGCACGAAGGCCCTCATGGCCGGCCTGGAGCTGCCACTGCTGCCGCCGCCTCAAAGGGGGTGGGCGGGCAAGAGAAGAGCCAGAAATAGGCCGGGCAGAGATGGGGGAGAAGATCTGCAAAGGAGGAAGCGGCTGCCAAGAGAAGCGGCAGCTGCAGAGTCACCGCGCGAAATGCCAGGAATCCAGGAATAAGCCGCCGCTGCCACACCTCCTATTTCAGGCAGGCAGTTGCCGGGCACCCGCGGCACGAGGAGCCCACCTTCCCAGGCAGCTGCCTCCCACCCGGTGCGGAAGAATCACGAGCGGCTCCAAGGGCGTAAACAGGGTGCCCCCCCCCACAAGGCAGCTGCAAGCAGCAGCCCCCCAGAGAGGAAAGGAAGCGCCCCCAAGGCTGCTCCTCTGTGGGCAGCTGCGCCCCCCTCTCTCCTCGCCTCTTGCCGCCCCACCCAAAACTTGTGGGGAGCTGGAAGGAGGCCAGAGGGGCACAGGGCTTCTCCCCAGGGGGGAAAAAGGAAGCTGCCAGCGAGGAGCGCTGAGTCTCTGCTCTGTGCAGGCAGTTCGGGTGCCGCCCACTGAAGTTTGGCACCTCTCGCATTCGCCAGGCGAGGTTGTCGGTTGGTGTTTGTGCCGACGCTCAGAGCTGGAGGGGAAGAGGGGGGAGAAGGGCAACCGTGGCCGGGGGGGGGGGAGAGAGAGAGGCAGCGCATGCTGGCAAGGTATCCCCATTCAGCATCTGAGCCCCGCGGGCAGCGCCCGGAAGCAGCCAGGCACATCCCTGGCAGGCAGCCACGGGAGCCATCTCTCCACGGGAGCCATGCCAGCCAGGGGGGCAACCAGGGGCTCTGCGCCTGCGCCAAGGCCAGCCGGGCACAAGCGCCAGGGAGGCAGAGGAGCCTCCCGTGTCAAATTCCCAGGGGCGGGGCAACCTGCCTGCCCTGGGAGGGGGGCCAGCCGCCCTGGGGGTGGGGGCACCTCCAAGCAAGCCTATCTCAGCTACAGACCAGGAGCAGAGACCCAGTTTGGGGGCTGCAAAGAGGACTGCCTGCGGGTACCAGGGCATGGAGGAGGGTGAGGAGAGGAGACAACGCTTCTCGCCGCTTTCTAATCTCACAGGGAGGAATTCCACCCAGTTTTACTCAAGAGAAGACCTATTTCTGGAATCATAGAATGGTGGAGCTGGAAGGGACTCTGAGGATCATCAAGCCCAGGCACCCCCAAACTCGGCCCTCCAGATGTTTTGGGACTACAATTCCCATCATCCCTGACCACTAGTCCTGTTAGCTAGGGATGATGGGAGTTGTAGTCCCAAAACATCTGGAGGGCCAAGTTTGGGGGTGCCTGATCTAGCCCAACCCCCTAAGCTAGCCACGTCCATTAATTTCAGTGGGTCTGCTCTGTGCAAAATGAAGCTCAAATGCCACCCTCCGGGGGGGGGTGTGTCTGCTTGGCCCTCAGAACTCTCCCCTCGCACCCCCCCCCCACCCTGGCCTGCATCCCGTCCTCATACGGCCTCTTGCTTTCGGGCAGAGAGGCTTGCATGAAGCTCTGCAGGAACGCTCCTGCTGCACAGAGGCAAAAATGGACACTCCTGCCCCCTTCCTTTTCTGCCTCTGGCCCCTGGGAGGTTGCCGGAAGAGAGGCCGGCTGCCCCCAGCAGCCGGGGGCTTTGTCCCTGGGTGCTGCCATTCAGCAACTCGCAGGCTCTTCCCCAGAGCCAGCTGCATCTTTGCCAGATGCCAGCCAACCGAGGCATCGAATAGGAAGAAAGAAGATTCCACCTACAAGAAAGAAGATTCCACCTCAACATTAGGAAGAACTTCCTGACAGTAAGAACTGTTCGGCAGTGGAATTTGCTGCCAAGGAGTGTGGTGGAGTCTTCTTCTTTGGAGGTCTTTAAGCAGAGGCTTGACAGGCATATGTCAAGAATGCTTTGATGGTGTTTCCTGCTTGGCAGGGGGTTGGACTGGATGGCCCTTGTGGTCTCTTCCAACTCTAGGATTCTATGATTCTATGAAGTGATTTGCAGAAGAGGAGCAGCAAGGAGGGGATCTGGAGCAGCTGCCTGGGGTGGGGGGAGGCAAGGAGCACAGCCCATGCAGGTCCGAGGCGCTTCCCAGGCGCATGCAGGCTTCCTGCCTTCTTCACGCAGCACAGTTAACCCGTGGAACTCCCTCCCACAGGATTAGGTACAGGTAGGTAGCCGTGTTGGTCTGACGTAGTCGAAACAAAAAATTTAAAAAATTCCTTCCAGTAGCACCTTAGAGACCAACTAAGTTTGTCAAAGGTATGAGCTTTCATGTGCATGCACACTTCATGCATGCACACGAAAGCTCATACCAATTTTTTTTTTGTATCCCTCCCACGGGGGCAATGATGGCCACCAACTTGGATGTCTTTACAAGAGGATTGGGGAAAGTCCTGGAGGAGGCTAGTAGCCAGGATGGCTCTGCTCTGCCCCCCACGGTCAGCAGAAACTAGACTTCTGCATGCTGGTTTTTATTTACAGTGGACCCTCGAGTTATGTACATTCTGGATACGTAACGTTCGGGTGTATACTTCTGGGTTTCGCCGCGTGCGCAGAAGCGCTGTATTGTGCCATGCACGTGCGCAGAAACAGCGCCTCCAGTTACGGACTTTTCAGGTTAAGTATGTACCCCCAGAACGAATTTAATTTGTATCCAAAGTGTCCACTGTGTTTCATAAAATTTATACACTGCTTGTATTTTTTTAAATTAAATGGTTTTACAAAAAGATAAAACCATAAAACTGAAGGTGGTGGAATCGCAATCCTATTTTAAAACAGACCAACGTTAAAATATGAAAAGAGATTTAGAATACTTTCTAAGCAACTGGGTAGGCTAGTCTAAACGTTTTCATCAGCCGCCGGAAAGAATGCAGCAAAGGCTCCTGCTTGATCTCAACCGATTCCTCCATTTCCAGAAGCGCCAGGAGGAAAGGAGGGATCTTGTGCTCAAAGACTTCCTTCCCTCCCGCAGACCCACCTGACTCCTGCCCGCAACTCAGCGAAAAAAATGGCTGCGCTTGGCGGGGGTGTCTGCCCAACGAGCAGCTGGGGCTCCAAATCCCTTGGCAGAGGCTGGCCCCTTCCCTCTGCACCCCTCCGCCCAGGAAGCGGCCACCTCCCTCTGCCACCAAGAGAGAGCAGAGTCAGAGCTGCCCCTTTGAGACGCAGAGCAAGGGGATCCTGGTCTCTGCCCACCTCCATTCCCAGGACGATCACTCTGCCCCCTGGCTTGCTGCTGCCAGACCAGCATGGGAGGAGCTGTACTGCATGGCTCCCGCCAGGGTGGCAAGGGACCCAGGAAGGCCTTCCACGCTGAGCACCGCAGAGGCGCCCTGCCACTCCCATCCCAAGGAGTGGCAGGGGGCTCCTGGGGGTCCCTTGCAGCTCTGCGATGCCTTGACTCTGTGATCTGGCCACACCCTTGAGGGGCACACGGGGGCAGGACTTTGCAGCCCTGCCAGGACTCTCAGGGCCCCCTCAGCTCTCCGCAAACAGCTGTCCCCACCCCCTCCCTCAGAAGCCCCCCTTGCTCCATCTACCAAACGGCCGATCTGCCCTTTCAAGGCTGAGGTTGGGGGGTGGCAGTCAGAGGGAGAGCAGAGCAGGGGGAGGAAAACACAAGTGCAAACCCTCCACCCCACCCCACCCCCCAGGGACTCTTGCCGCAACCAGCATATCAAATGGACATGCAACGGTTGGCTCCATCATTTGTCACGGGCCCCACGGTGCCAAGATTAATGGCAGAATCCTCACGCAGGGCGCGTCCAAGGCCTCTGCGGCCCCACAAGCCATTAAGGGGCTGGGGAGGGGGAGGCAGGTCCTAGTGGAGGGAAGCAGAGGCTGCAACGACGGATGGCGCCCAGCATGGTCTGCTTGGTGGTCTCTGGAGGTCTCCAAGCCTTCCTCATCATGCAGTCAGGAGGCCCTAGAACTGTAGAATTGGAAAGGACCCTGAAGGGGCAAATCCAGTCCCACCCCCTGCAATGCAGGAATCTCCACACAAAAAACCCGACCTCTGCTGAAAAAGCTCCCTCCCCAGGGGCTCCCAAGGGGATTCAGCCAGCCCCCCAAAGCCGCCTTCGGGGCTCGAAAGGCCCAGC